>NC_051084.1:43312045-43597045 GCF_004664715.2 Peromyscus leucopus
ATAGATACAGATACAAAGAAGGGGGTGGGAGGGTCTGATGCTGTGTGTAAAAGCAGTTGCCACCATCTGTTAGGTTACTGTAAAATTAGGGGGCATCTTCTCTTATGCAGAGAAACAATAAGCTCTTTACTTAAGGTGGCAAGCCCGTGAAGGAATCTTTCCAAAACCTGCTGTCTCCCACTTGCCATGCACTACCCTCAAACCCTGATGTTTTGATATGCCATGGGTGAAAGCACGGGCCTAAGGCTCCTAGGCTAAAAATGACAAAACAACAACAACAACAAAAAAAAAAAAACAAAAAAAAAAACAGGCAAACACAGTGCTGCCGCTGGCGTGAGAAGCTGAGGGTCTGGAGGAAACCCCTATGAAGTGAAGTCTTATTCATGGTTAGGTAGTCAGGATCTCCATGAAGCTATGAAGCATGAGGTGCTAGGGTGAATGGGAAGATGAGAAAACCTAAGTTGGGACAGATGCACTCAGGGTTAAGAAAGAGTGGTATTAAGTGAATGAGATGTAACTATTTCTTTCACACAACCCAAGTTATGTACCTCATGCTCCATGCATCTCCAAGTAGAGGGAACCAAAGAAAATGGGGTGGGTGGGTAAGAAATAACTGAGTTAATTCAGCAGCTACAAAGCCCAGACTACAGTGTGTAAAAACCACATCAGGGTAAGGCTGGCTATCTGGAGAGTATCACCTAGTGTCATCCAGTTTTGTATCAAAACCTGTTTATGCTTGACACATTACTTTTCACATACTATCTTGAGAATCTAAGTAGGTCATGGAGCTAGAAAGCAACTTCATCTATCCTCAGTGTCTATGTACTTTCAAACACTCTAGGTCCCCACACAGGAGACTTGTTAGGAAGCTAGAGACCACTGGGCTAAACGATGAGGATGTCAAAAGAATCAGTGATTTCTCTTTGCAGAGGCTTTGGTCCTCACATCCCTCCCAGTATCTAAGGAGCCCCGTGCAGGGCAGGGTGGGCAGGTGAGCAGTCCAAAGGCCTTGGCTGAAAAGTGGCTGTGACTGTGACTCAGGGGGCCCAGGGCAGAGAGCTTGAAAGCTAAGACCCAATGATCTCCAAAGAAAGCAAGAGGCTAAGTGCACAAAGGGAAGTGACCTCGCCCAGACACAGCTATGTAGCAAGAGAGGGCACAGGCTCGACCCCGCAGAACCCGAGGCTGGTATTGATCATAAGAAAGGCTATGGCCTCAAGAAAGAGCTTCTCTTTGAGCTCAGCTGGCTCCCAAGCACTGCAAAGAGTTTGAAAGGAGCCGGCCTCCATTGATTATAGCAGGCTTGCTGCAGGCACGCCCCAAATTTGGTTGGATTTAAGTTAGTTTCTGTGGAACATTTCAAAAGGGATCACAATCCCACTCACAAGAAAATGGCAGAGAAGGAATAATGTGTGTGTGTGTGTGTGTGTGTGTGTGTGTGTGTGTGTGTGTGTGTGTTCTAAATAATAATGTGTATGTGATTTTAAACAAAAGCAGAACAAGAATAAATTTTGCTAATTCAAGTTTGAGTTTAGCTTGGTTTAGTTAATAGCTCAGTAAAAGCAGTAGTAAGAATATTAGTGAAACCTTGACCTAAGATTATATTACACCTTGATATATGTCTTTAATTGTTTAAAGTTTTTAGCTGCTTGTAACTAAGTAAAAAGCAGTGTTTAGTGTATTTTAATTTCATGTTGAGACCCACTGAGCCCTTAGAATACTAAAGACTACAATCAAGACTTTAAAAAATACAATTAGTTTTGACCATAAACATAAAGAATTGTAGTTCATCAGCTTACTGAAGAGAGTAAGCCAAGGATACTGGCAAATGCCTATAATCCCAGTACTCCAGGGGCTAAGGGTAGGAGTCCCAGACCAGTCGGGGCTCCTTAGTGAGGGTCTGAAAACAAGCATCTGTCTCATAAAACCAAAGCAAGCAAAGGAACAAATACAAATAGCAAGGCTGTTGGGCATAAGCAGCTAAGGAAGTGAACTGTTCAAAGCAAGAAACTGCCTGCTACTGTGTTAGGAAGTGTGCACATGTCAGTGAGGAGACTCTGACACAAAAGTCTTCACACTAGTGGCAGAATTTCACTCCTCCTCATCCTTTCCAAAACTTCTCATTTTGTTTCATTGAACTGGAGTAGCGCTCATTTCTTGTCTAGAACTGCAGCCACCTTAGACCTAAACTTCCATCCTGACCACAAAGAAGGAGGTGGGGCTAAAAGACAGAGTGCCACATTGAAGCTCCAGGTGATGGAAAAAGTCTGTGACAAGGTGGACACAGGATCCTAGAGGCAAAAGCTTATCTCAGAGAAAGGAGACCAGTTCCTGAGTTCCATAGTGACTCAAGGACAGAGCTTTAATTCTGGTTTTAGACTGTGATCTGCATATAGGAAGCTCCTAAGGTGATGGTGGATGTATGGCCATATGAAGGGCAGTTTAGTTCCTAAAATGCCACAGAAACATAAGCTGTGAGAGCTTATTTTGCTTCCTATTCTAGCATCCTCAGGTTGGACACTGTCTTTTGTATTCCAACATACTGTCTAATTTTCATATCCCCAGTTACAGAATACTACATATATTAAGGTTGGCCAGCTAGAGATCAAAAACTAAATCTCAATGGGAATGTTACAACTTTGTAGAAAAAAAAAAAACAGTATATTTAGGAATCAAGAAGTTCTATTTAAAGTACGAAACACTAGCATAAAAGAAAAAAAAAAACAAACCTCCGTGGGTGACTGCTGACGAGACAATAGAAGAGGAGACAGAGACTACAGTGATACTTACCAGACAGTGACACAGGAGCATGTGAAGATCTGGAGTGGTTGCACTGGCCTTTCATTTCAGCACTTGGGACACAGGGTTGGGGGGATCTCTGAGTTGAAGGCTAGCTAGGTTTACATATCAAATTCCAGGCTAGGCTATGTTCTTTAGTAAGACCATGACTTAATAAAAATATAGATAGAGGTAGAAGTGAATGTATGTTTGTGTGACTCTGTGTATTTGTGTGTATGTATGGGTAGGTATATATGTATGTATACATGCATATATGTGTTTGTATTTATGTATGTATACATGGTGTGTGTATATGCATGTATGTATGTGTATAAATATGTGCATCCATATAATGTGTGTATGTATGTATTCATGCATGTGTATGTGTATATATGTATGTGTGTGTATATGTGTATGAAGAACTCTCATGAACTTAATCATTGAAAAATGCACAAAGAAAGTACATTTTACTGAGAAGGCAACATAATAATCAATAATTATATGCAAGTTTCTTGACTCTCCATAGTAATCAGGTAAATTATGCAAGAACATAGCATTACTGACATCACCAGACTGTCAGTAGAAGACGCTAGTCTAAAGAGCTAAAGATTGACATTAACATGGATGTACTCAGCACCATAATTGTTTCCAGTGGGGTGGAAAAGTACCATCACCTCTGTGGGATCTCCGTGGCAATATCTAGTTAGCCTGACCTACTCATGCATCCCACGGCCTGGCCACCTCAGTCCTTAAATATCATCCCCACACATACCAGTATTCAAAAATCAGTGTGTATAGGAACACTGAGAAGAAAAGTCACTAATTTTCCAAACAAATAATTGTAAAAATGTTTCATAATTATATACTAAATTGCATAGAGCAGTAAAAATGAATAAATGCAACTACATATCAGAATTAGTCTCATAGTGTTGAAAAATCATCAAATTTTAAGTTACGTTTTATAATAAAATATGCTCACTGAACATTATTTTAATAAAGTCAAGAGAAAATATAAATAATATATCACTTAGAGATTGGTCAAGATATGATAACTTATAAAGGAATTAAAATAATTTATGATGATATTTACTTCTAGAGAAGATATGCAAGTTTGAGATTTCGCAGCAAAGGAAAATAGAATATCAATGGTAAGAGTAAAATCCAGCCGGGCGGTGGTGGTGCACGCCTTTAATCCCAGCACTCAGGAGGCAGAGGCAGGTGGATCTCTGTGAGTTCGAGGCCAGCCTGGGCTACCAAGTGAGTTCCAGGAAATGCGCAAAGCTACACAGAGAAACCCTGTCTTGAAAAGCCAAAAAAAAAAAAAAAAGTAAAATCCATTAAGAATTTGTTTAATGGTAGTTATTAAAAACACTAAGGCTTACTTTATTCGAGGTAGAAATTGCAATAAATGTAAAGATCGTTTCAAGAGAGTCCTGCAGGAGATAGCATTCAGGTCTAAACATAACACTGGCAAGGGGAGATTTACAGATGAATTGAAGAGTAGAAAAGCTGTCAGTGGGTGAAAAATGACCATCAGGAAGCATGAGAAGGAGGGGGAAGAGTACTAGACATGCCTAGAGGATATGGTTTGAAGGAGGCAGTGGTGGTCTGGTATGGTCTGGAGATGGTGGTTGAGAAAAAGCTCAGTCATGCAATAAGGTATCTGGGCCTGTCTTCCAGCCTTAGCAGGATTATTAAGAAAACTATGCCTCCCATGGGGAGTTGGCAAAGCCTGGTACATTCAGTTGAGGCAGATGGGAGGGGTTGTGGGGGGAAGGAATGAGGGATGAGGGGAGATCTGTGGTTGGTCTGTAAAATGAATAAAAAATTTCCTAATAAAGAAAAAGTAAATAAAAGTAAAGAAGAGAAAGGTTAAGGACCACTGATACATCCTTCAAAAAAAAAAGAGGAGGAGAAGGGAAGGAAGGAAGAAAGAAAAAAACAAAGAGAGAAAGAAAGAAAGAAAGGAAGGAAGGAAGGAAAGAAGGAAGGAAGGAGAGAAAGAGAAAAGAAAACCAGGCAATACAGGAGTGAATTCTTAAGTTCCAAAGTAGAGACTTGTTTGAAAAGGAGTTCAGGGAAGCCTAAGTGGAATTTGATTAAACAGAAAATTATCAGATCTGTTTTCTGTTGTTAGCTTTTCCAGAGGCATCTGTTGTATTATTACACTTTTCAAAATACATGGTCAGACAACACCTATGTATTTTACCCGTATCAAATTCCTTCCAGGAAAATCTATGAGAGTAAATAATGGTAATTGTCATAAAATGACTGGATATTTAACATCAATGGGAAAGAAAGTAAGAGATGCATTACCCCAGAGGTTCTTGAGATTTGAAAGACCTGTTGCTTAGGTCTCCATAATGACCAAATTCTCTTATTCTTGCTACCAGCTCCATCTTCTCTCTTAGTATCATTTCTATCATCTCTGGATACCATCATTTTGTGGAGGCCCTTTTAGCTCATGCCTGTATGTGGTACTAAAAGCACCTTGATTATCCAAGTCAGATTTCTCTGAAGCATAAAACTGATCATGGCTCTCCTTGAAAACCTGGTTCTCAGTAGGAAATCCCACCCTGGTCAATTCATGCTGCTTATCATGATCCATGCTCTGCTGGGCAGCCCCCCATTCTCACCCTCTTCCTACCACTCACTGCCATAGAGGCCCCTGCCACTGGACATCTGTGATGGTTAATATTCATGGAATACTTGACTGGATTTAGAGACACGAACCTTTGTTCATGCTCATGAGGGCATTTCCAAGGAGATTTAACTGAGTATAGAAGATTTACATTGAATGTGGATGGTACCATTTCACAGCTAAAATCCTAGACAATAAAAAGGCAAAAAGGAATAAGTAAGCTGAACAACGAACCTCCTTCCCTCCCTCTCTACTTTCTAACTGTGATGTGATATCACCAGCTGCCTCATACTCCTACTATTGTGCTTCTCTCACTGTGGTAGACAGAACCCTCAAAGCAGCAATTAAAGTAAATTCTATGTGTTGAAAGAATGTGGAAGAGATTGGAGCTGTAATTTAGAGAAGTCCTAGAATGCTGCAAGTAGAAACAAAATAGACAAAGACAAAGCACCTGTAAGTGTCAAAGAAACAAGAGCGATTGAGGTATAACTTGGTATTGGGGCGATAAGAAATGTGCTCTGAGGCTGCCACAATACCTATTGGAGGTTGCTTGTCAAAACGCAAATTCATTCAAAGAGAGAGAGAGGCTGAATTGGTAATACTTACTCAGAAACAAGCACCTAGAACAGTGTTTCTTCAGTTCTATCACAAAGCTATTCTACTGGAGCTATTGTTGAATAGGGCCAGGCTACATCTTGAGTTGACAGCAGAACTTGGCAGTATCATCACATGGTAGTAGTTTTGTAAGCCTGCAAAATGCAAGTGCTACAGGGTCATGGAGTCTTGTACCAAGGTTCCAGGAAGCTGCTGAGGCCAGGAACTGTGTGTCATTGTGTTATCTGAAAGAAGACTCTACTCAGAGAGGCCACTCTACAATGCTGCATCCTAAGTTGCAACAGAGCCCCAAGGATGCTGCTGATAGTAGTACCATGGGACACTCCCTGTTGAGGTCATGGAGTGGGGCTGACCTAAGAAAGAGACCATGTGTTGTAGAAGTGAATGAGAGGACTGCACAAGCCCATTAGAACCAAGATGATGCCACCGTGAGGCCCAGATGCCCAACATAGAGCTTCTGAATCCCATGTTTTTCCTGCTAGGTTTCAATCTTTTGAAATCAGACCAGTTTTTCTGTACTTTGTGTATCAGAGGTATGTGACTTGTTATTTAAGTGTATGGAGGATCATAATTAGTAGTTTGTCTTGGACTGGTAAGATGGCTTAACAGGTAAAGTCCCTTGCCACTAAGCCTGGCAACCAGAGCTCTATCCTTGGAAGAGAATTGATTTCCACAAGTTGTGGTTTATGTTACTCTCCTCTCTCTCTCTCTCTCTCTCTCTCTCTCTCTCTCTCTCTCTCTCTCTCTCTCTCTCTCTCACACACACACACACACACACACACACACACACACACACACACAAATACAAAATGAATAGGTGTTTAAAAGAGTTTGTCTGAGTCTTAGTCTTAGAAGGAATGTTTGTATTTTGAACAGTATGATAGCAGTTAAAGACCAAGAGAATCTTTGGAGTTAGGCTGACTGAACTTTGTAATATCAGATGGATATGAGTTTTTGAGGACCAAGTGTAGAATGTTATGATTGAATCATGCCGTGTTTGGTTGTTTAGTTGATAAAGGGCAGAATGCAGATGGCCAGTGTTCATTGTCATCATGATCAGAATTGAATTGCTTAGGCGACATACCTCTGAGCATGTCTTAAGGGTGTCTCCACAGGAGTTAAATGAGGAGTGTTCACTCTGAACATGGGAAGTACCATCCCATTGGCTGGAGTCATAAGATAAATAAAATGGAACAAAGCAGAAAAAGAACAGGACAGAAGCATCCACTCTCTCTTTCTGCACAGAGCCTGAAGCACATGCTAGGCTGTGTGTGAATTGTAACATAGCCCAATTTTCTTGTGTGCAGGTGCAAAAATTTACCTTGGAGATAATTACACATCAGTCATTTTCTCTAAACAGTCTCAAGTACATTTTTTTGTGAGTCAGGGATTAAGTGGTACTCTAGAAATGTTTTCTTGACATAATTTTTTCTCTTTGTAAACCTATAGAAACTTTTAGAAGCAAAACAGAGTGTAAGTCTATATTTAAAGACTACAACTTTAATTATAACAAATGAGGTAATGGGACAGCTTTTTCCTCTCTCACTGTCCTGCCTTCTCATTGCCTTACCATTCACTTTCTCTTCCTTTATCAAGAAATTTAGCTTCACAGCTCTGTGGTATCATTTCTTGTATTCTTTGTATGACAGTGTAGAAAACATTAAAAGTAAAAATGAGGAACTATAAGGATGGGAGGACTTTGGTAATATACAGCATTTTGTAGAAAATGTTTATGATGATATTCACTCAAGTGCCCATTGAAAAAAGTCAAGCAAGAAGGGGTGTCAGGCAAGGAGTTGATTGACCTTCATCTGTGCCCACATGTGCACCAACAGCTGGACTAGTGGAGATCAAGAGAACACATGATAGCTGAAAGAGACCAAGCAGGTACATCAACATGACCTGCAGACCCCAGAGCTCCATTTGAAGAAGCTCATTTGCAAATCCCTCAATAGTTTCATGCCTTCATAAGGCGTTAAATGGCCCCATCTAGGATATAGAGGTCAGGGGGAGAATCCAGGTGGGAAGCATTTGTCAAGAAATTTTGATCATTTCTGATAGAGAATAAGAGCCGCCGTGATTGCTTTAAAAATATAAGGGATATTTTAAAGCTTCAAATGCTTTTGTTTTAATTTTAGAGTGTGGCAGTGAATCCACATAAATAATTTTCATATCTTAAGTATTTCCCATTTGAGGACTTCTGCGTGTTTACAACATGAAAATATATAGTAACTTTCTTGTCGATTTTTCCTTTTTTCAACATGTGTAGACACAGGAGTCTAATAAAATTAGGATAAACTTCATAAAAAAATCTTTATTGTGTACCTACCAGGTGCATGACACTTTGCCGAGGCAGAATTTATGACTATTTATAGTGTAACATTGCATTGAATATATTTTTAAAGTCCAAAGACAACTGCTGCCTGCCTGTGTTGTCAATAATAGAAGTTCATGACATTTGATTCGAGTCTTTGTGAGAGGCAATGTTATTCTGATTTAATAGCTTCCATCTGCTCCTCTCGTTTTCATTGCTCCTTTTACAGTTTCAAATTCCACCCTGTGTCCTCCAGGGAAATTTTCTGAAGCATTGATTCTACTCATCTATAAATTGGAGGAGGGGAGGGCTCCTTCTGCAGCCTTATGGTTTTGTTTATTGATCTTGATTGTGAGAGAACTTGTTGACATGCACACACTTGTTTTTCATTTCTTCTTCTCCCTTTACTTGTGTGTGTGTGTGTGTGTGTGTGTGTGTGTGTGTGTGTGTGTGTGTGTGTGTGTTAGTGAGTGCTAGGAAATTGAAAAGACTCAACTCCAATAAAAGTTAGTGCTGAAACCTTTGATTGCAAAGTAAAATAAGGGGACATTACACGAAAAAAAACAGTGCAAAATTCATGTTTAATTTCTCACTGGGTCACTCTTACTTGGAACTATGAAAACAGGAAAAATATATGCTCTAAATTTGTTTTTGTTTTTCTTTTTTTAAAATTTGAAATAAAAGAATATTTATCTGGATCTCCACTTACATTTATAATGAATTGCTGTATCTCAGCCAGTAATACAATATCATCATAAACATGATTCATTTTTGAAATTTCATGATCATAATTTTGGAATGACTCTTAAACTTTCCATTTACAAATCATCATTACACCAAAATGGATAAAAATTAGCATGATTCCATGTTGATATTACATACCATCCAATCTGATACATCTGTATACTCAAAACTAAATTGCACTGGGCTTTTCTGTACTGTAGCAAAGACTTTCCCTGTGCATTTATATTAAGATACTTAAGCAAATAAAACAATAAGGGCTTCTGTAAATGCTCATGGTGAGCATGATATAAAATTAATTACATGTAAAAAAAAAAAAAAAAAAAAAAAAAAAAAAAAAAAAAAAGCTCTTTAGCCCAGCGTGGTGGCGCATGCCTTTAATCCCAGCACTCGGGAGGCAGAGCCAGGTGGATCTCTGTGAGTTCGAGGCCAGCCTGGGCTACCAAGTGAGCGAGCTCCAGGAAAGGCGCAAAGCTACACAGAGAAACCCTGTCTCGAAAAACCAAAAAAAAAAAAAAAAAATTAATTACATGTGACTTATTATAGTATTGTGACTATAAACTGTATTGTTTATATTTAACACTGAGATGTTTTATTTTCAATATAAAATCTCAAAAAGTTATATAGTGGTATTTAAAATTAATAATTAGAGTTGCCAGTAATCTGTGTCCAATGCACCCCTTCCATCCTTACTTGGAACAGAATGAGATTAATATTTCTAGATTCATGCTTCAAGGAAACCAACATTCATTCCTAAAAATAATATAAGATACATTAAGAAGAATGAAATCTAGTGGGTTTGGAATGATGAGAGTTGCTTTACAGATGCATAGGAGAACCACAGACATCAGTAAGGAATTCTTGACTTCAGACTTGCCCTCCAGACTTCTCCAAATTGTGTTTCATTCTCAGGTACCACTTAGATTTAGGCTGGCCTGGTGGATGCTTACCAAGCTTTCTGCACCCTAATAATTAAGTAGCATACTACCCTTGCACAATTCAACTAACTAGCATCTCATCTTCTTCACCCAGACACCCCCACAGTTTGTAAATACCTCTGTTAAAAACCAACTTCCTGTCTTTCCTTTGGGTGTGGGTTTTACACTTTATTTTAGGTAAGTCTTCGGTAGATATTCTGATGGCCGGAATCAGACTCTTACCAAACCACTGAAGTGGTCTCTATTTCTGTTTGCCACATGGCATGCCCTGTTTGGCAATCTGCTCTTCTTACGCTACGCTCATTAACTGGGTTATGAGCACATCATCTGATTCATCCCACACTTCTGTCCTTATCTGACTTTATGCCCTTTGGTGGCAGAAAATGCATTTCTTTCATATGTAGCCCAATGCATTGTGATTTATAAAAAAAAAAAAATATGGCTGAAATGAGTTTTCTTTTTTTATTGTTGTTTTGTTTGTTTTTTTTGCAGAATAAAGCTGTAAAAACATGCACTCTGATCTACAGTCATGCTTGTGTTAACTTATTTCTTCACTCATTTCACAAACATAAAACAAATATCAGTCACGTATTGACCTTTGTAGGATGTAGAAAATGTTTGATATACAAGTCTATTTAGCACTAAAATCTAGACACTACTAATGACCATTGAGCTTATACCCACTTTTCAAAATACATCTTTAAAAGCAATGAATTTATTATTTCCATATAAAATCTGGTAGGTCCTACATACCCCAAACCAGTTAAATTTAGATGTGCAGACCATTCCATATAAATGTCCAACTCATCATATCCAAGAGTTTGTGTGTGATTAAGTACTAGCTGGATGCATTAATAATTAGAAAAGTTAAAACCTTGTTTAAATCTTCATTTTTAAAATAATTCAACATTTGTTTCTAGATAATTCCTCTGAATAGTTTAGTTCAGATTCACTTTTGAATGGCTCTACAGTATATTCAATAACTCTGGGTTTATTTTCATTCGTTTATTTTGGGTTACTGTTCTGGTCATTTTGAGCAGATTTCCTATCTTAGAGTCTTTTCTTGAGTGTGGTGTAGATATACCAGGATATCTTAGTTTTTAACAGATAACTGATTTTGTCATGGTGATGTTGAATGTATGGCCGAGTCACCTACTAAAATTCTGAAGCACATTTTAACACAGACAACAAAAAATGTTTTTATTAATTTTTCTGTCTTCAAAACTAATTAGTCAATCAAGATCGTTAACCCACCCTAGTGACACAACATATAACAATTCTAAATTTTGCTTTCTTGGATTGATCACATTCTTAAAGCAGATTCCTCATATTTGTGTTTTATTTATGGTTATAGGCTTGCATTTTCTGAGTTTAAATACAGTTATATTCCTTTAGACTTTTAAATGTGTTTTGCTTGACCTAACTTCCATTCCTTATTTATGCTAGCGTTGAGAAGTTCTCTCAAATTTCAAATTCTAGTACACATCACTTACATATTTTCTCATGTTTTTCAAAATGAGTAATCTATAAATACTTTAGAAAAAATATCAACTGTTTTTTTTTTTTTTTTTTTTTTTTTTTTTTTTTTTTTTTTTAACCTCTTTGGCTTTTTGCTGGAACTACTATTCTCAGCTACATTTAGTGTTTTTCAAATGCAGTGTTTCAGGGCACAATTCAGTCAACTCTTCTACTAAAATAATTAAAAAATTAAACTTAGTAGTAGCACATTTCTAAATCAGCATTTAAGAGATACTTATTTACTTTTTTCCAACATGAACTTAGAACTTAAATGAAGTAATTATCATTATTGAAGAGTAGCAAATATCATTTTATTACATGTATTAAAATAATTCCCACAAACTATTTTTTTTAAAAATTAAGTAAAAAACTTATTTATAGCAAATAGTATATGTTAGAATTGCTTTTATTTAGTTCTTTTAAGTCTTAGATTAGTTCTCAGGGTAGGTTTGCTAAACATATTTATGTAGACATTACCAGGAAATTTTAATCGCCTGGAGAAAGTATGGAAAATGAATGTCTCACTGTGAGACCCAGGCCACCTTAGAAATCTTGATCCTTCTGCCTCAGTCTCTATAGTGCTGGAATTATTCATGTTCATTACCAGCCCTGGCTTACATTTTTGCTGTTGCTATTTGTTTTGTGAATTCTTTGTAATACATTTATTTACATAAGCAGAATAACTAAAGGGGAAAAAAAACCTGGAGATTTGGTGTAAGAAATTGAGTGAGATCCTGCCTCCAGTGAGAGTCAGAACTGCCTGCTCTGGCTCTTTAGCCGTGTGTTCAGGGATGGATGTTCTTTGCAAATATCTTCCCACTTTTTGTGCTAATAAATATTGATGAGATTAAAGTATATTGGGCTTTAGATTCCTGCACTTTAATTATTTCATTAAACACTGAAAAAAGGAAAAAGTATCTAAGACTTCCATTGGAACAAATAAGAATATTGGCTACATGATAGTTATATGCTATATTATATTCGACACACTAAAGACAATATGTTACTGAAGAAAGAGTTCTGTTGTCAAGATTTTAGCATTAAAACAAAGTAATATAAGCACATCATAACTGGTTGCTTATTGGTAATGGCACATTCTAAGAATTGATGGATCTTTGTACTCACAGAGGAACATGGATGGTGTCACCAAATGGTATGGTCAGTCTGTCATTGACCAGAATATTGTCAAGGAGCACATGACTCTTCAAAAGCCCATAAGAAAATGGACAATTATCTATTATACACTATGTGCATATAGATGCATAGTTATGAATATTTGACTTTATAAGGTTTCATGTGGGTGATGGAGCTAATTTTTAGCTATTGTTTATGATGGGAGACTAGCCCACTCAATGATATTGGTAAACCATTGGCAATATTACAACCATACTACTGTTGATGATCATTACAATCATCCCACAGAAGTCTCAAAGTCAATGTCCCTCTGGCTTCACAAAAAGCAATTACCTTTGTTTTCTTCCCCACTCTCCATTCCTATTACCTTAATTCATAAGCAAACATTGCATGCCTTAACTAATAGCCATCTCTGGACTTCCTATTTTTGACAAGATAGCAACTCAGATAGCCAATGACTCCACAGGCTTAATAATGCTGAATATCTTACTCACACCAACACACAGATATAGAAAGAACACAACATACTTTCTGCTAAATATGGCCTAAAAAGATTGTGTGATGCTTTCATATCAAGCTGCTTGGGGGAAGGAGCGAACACAGAACAGTAACTGAGGTGCTTAGAATACTAATTTGCCTTCTGTGATCAATATTGACCAAGGTATTCTTTTATATCTGTATTAACAGTTCCTCAATTGAATTCTCAAAATATTTCTATGTAATATGAAATGTAACATTTTGTTTGCTAGTTAGATTTAATGAACATCCACGCAAAATTTCTTACGGTTTTCCGTGCACCCCACATCCATATTCTCTCTCTCTCTCTCTCTCTCTCTCTCTCTCTCTCTCTCTCTCTCCCTCAATAAAGGATCTGAAACTGTTACTTTTCTAGAAACAGTTCCCCAAATTCAGTTATGTCTGTTAGGCTTGTGTTTCTTAGTTGATACAGTTTCCCCATTCTTTCAGCCACAACCCCAGGCAATTCCTACTAAAGAATGACACCAAACAACCTGTCAGGAGCCTTTCAAAATTGCTGCCAGACTCCAGTGACATTCTTAGGGCATATGGAATACTGATGTGCAGAAAATATGGCAAAAAAAAAAAACAAAAAAAAAACACTACCTGATGCTCACTATGTCGGGAAGTTACAGCCTGATGTGGTTCTCTTGTTTAGGTTTGCAATGTAAACAGGTCTTCTTAACACACACACACACACACAGACACACACAGACACACACACAGACACACACAGGCACACACACACACACACACACACAGACACACACACACAGACACACACATGTATATCCAGCATCTAAGCCAAAGTTACCAAAAATATCCTTTACAATTGGTTGTACCTCAGAGTCTCCAGTCTTTAGATTCTGTCAATAAAATGAAATACAAGTATAAAACAAAGATGAAAATTACCCAGCTTGACCTGTGATCCTGACTAATAGAATAATCCAGTTATAATTCACATATGTCACATATTGTCTGAGGCTATCACAGAAATGTCATGTGAAGCTAAGGTGCTTGTAATCTCGCAGAGAATATGAAACTAGGGAATTCAGAAAATACTCATTAGTTATAGTAAGCAATTTTTAATTAGGCTATCGGCTTTTTAGTTTGCCAATGTATGTGTACTTGTCTCGCAACTGCAAATGTATGCATGTAAGTGAAGTAATATGTGTACTTGAATGTGGAGGTACCTACTTTAGAATTTGCTCTTACCTGGAAACCTTATATTAATATTAGTACTACTTTAGAATTACTCATAAGTATTTCAGACAGATGCACTGTAGTATGATTTCCAGATGAAGGCAAATTTGTTCCACTGATTCTGTTTCCTACAGCAATCTGTAGTCTTTATTAATTAGAATAACAAAAAGTATAAAAAAATCATAAGATTAGAGAATGATACAAAACTCAAACTCAGTCCTTGCAGTTCAGTTTTGTTACAGATTTAATTACATAACCTTTGAATAAAGGCTTATGTTTACACAATAATAATTGTCTTCTGTAAGTACTTCTGGTAATCTTTGTACTTGCACATGAAAAGCTGGTCATGTCAGTTAGCCTGGACTCCTTAGACAAGATCTTAAAATTGATACCATCTCAATTTTCACAGCATGCATGTCCATGGATGTATTCCACGCCACACTCTTATGAGCTAGCGAAGGTGACACACTTCTTCTATTGGAGTATAGTGTCTAGTAGGTTGTATGTTCTCAAAAAGTTAGTCATTAATTTTACTAGAAATGTTTTCTTGTCTTTATTGACACTTTTAAGACATTCTTTGGAATGATATTTGTTGATGTAACCAACCGTCTTATTAAATAAGAAACACAGAAACAATGTAAAAGAGAAAGCCAAGAGGTCAGAGCTCAGAGCTAAATCTCACCCTTCCTTCTGCTGTCCCAGCTTCGCGAAAAGAGAGACCTACCTCCTGTCGGTTCGTTTTTTTTAAAGTATGTAGTTCTGCCTTCTCATTGGTTGTAAACCCAAACACATGACTGCCTCGTCACTGTCTGAATGTACAGCCCCCTAGGTCTTAAAGGTATATGTCTCCAATGCTGACTGTATCCCTGAACACACAGAGATCTTATGGGATTAAAGGCGTGTGCCACCACCGCCACACTCTTGCTATGGCTCTAATAGCTCTGACCCCCAGACAACTTTATTTATTAACATACAATCAAAATAATAATTCTGTACAATTAGATTACCACCACATTTCCCCTTTTCTATTTTAATAAAAAGAAAAAGAAAGCAAAAGGTTATAACTAACAAAAGAAAAACTATATACAAAAGTACAATAACTATATACAATATATACAAGTAATAAATACCTAAACAGGTATTTGACAAATCAGAGAAAATAATTCCATTATTTATCCTATTTTGGTAAATCCAAGATGTATCTAATACACTTTCTATCCTAATTAATTTTCAACTATAACTAACTAATCTTCAACCATAACTAACTAATCTTCAACTCCCTCAGAGACCCAAGAAGGGAATAATATTAGCTAACAAAAATAAAAACAGGAAGTGCATGCAAGCAACTTCCAAAAAATTTTGTGAGTTGACAGAAACAGCCAGCTGCCTGGGCAGTCACCTGAGGTTTCTCCGCAGTGTTGGGGCATCATCTTCAGCCTATAGGCTTAGTGTATCTGACAGACTCATTTGTGAAGTAGGATGTACACAAGGTCAACAGTTCAACCTCACATTGGGTGAGAGCAGTCCACGTACCAGAAACACCTGAATTTCACTAGTGTCCTGTCATGATTCAGGATTTTAAATTCTGGAAATTGTTGACAGTTTTTAAATTCAGCTGTCCATTCTTCTTGGCTGTGTATATATGGCTTCATCTCAGCATCCCCTTCTTCTCCACATCCCTCTATTAAATGCCAGTCTACTTTCGAGAGGCATGAGCTTTCAGCTGCTGTTCCATTGTACAACAGAATCCATCGGCCCTCTGCCTGTTAAGCTGCTTTGAAGAAAAGGGCACCGTACCTTTTCCGGATGTGAAAGCCATTTCAGGGATGGGGCCGTATTGTCCTGGCCTCAGAAGATGCCTTTTGATAAAGCCATAACCACACTTGTTTTGGCAAGAATCAGTAGTCCCTTGTTTCATGTTCTGTCTGTCCATTTTGTCCTGTTGATTCGAGGATACTTTGTTGTCCAGTGGCTAACTTTTGCCACAAGGAAAGTTGACTCCATATGCAGTTTCTTCAATGCCCATATTTTCTCTGAAGTAGATTAGTACTGCCAGGAGCTGACATGTCTCAAAAAAGAAAAATTTTCTAAGTTATTAAAACATTTTAAATGCCATATTCTGTAGATCTCTGAAGGGTTTGAAGATGACCTGTCTAAAACATCTCTGCTCAATTTTTAAAACATATCTAATATGACTACAAGTTCTATGATAATGTCTAACTACTAGCTTTCATTTCTTTATATCCTAATAGTTGATAATAATAACATTCAAGGATCAGAAATTTGCATTACATTGTTAAATGGATGGAATAAATACAATTAGAAATATACATATAGCATTTTCTAACAATATCAATTTCAAATTTGGATACAATATAAAACAATCCAATCCAATGTAAAGTATTTAAAATTAGTAATTGTCTTTTTCTTTTCTTTCTTTCTTTCTTTTTTTTTTTTTAAACAAGAACCTTAAATCTAATCTCCTTTGCTTAGCCTTTTTCCTAACCCTTGACAATAACTTGTAACCAACCCCCCTAAATACTGGAAATTATCCCAGACCCAAAACCCATTAAAAAGACCAAAAAACCACCCGCCCCACACCACCTCTTTGGGAATGTGGGCGTCGTATTCTTAAAATTGCTTCCTGCTGGGTATGGGTGAAGTTTTCTTTATCCTGAAAGAAAGATTTTAGGTTAATTGTCAAATTCTAGGAGAGGTAACTATATCCTTCATTATCCAGTCTGTGTATAATGCCAAAGTTCAGGGTTTATCTCAAGTCCTTATTCAAGTAGTCTTTGAGACTGGATCATCTCAGCTAGTCATCTCAAATTTGCTCTGAGCACCTTGTAGTTCAAAGCTGATCTGTGGATGATGTTTGTCAGCTTAATGATATTATTATTGTCCACGTGGAATTGTTGTTGTTGTGGGGCCCCATCTTCTTTCTGGAGACTTCAGTTGATGTTAGGCCTGGCCATGATTTCCTGCAGAAAACTGATAAGAGACTCGAACACAAAAACATATATATGCAGCTAGCCCTTTTTCTAGAATTAGTTAGTACTCTATGTGACCATTCATATCTTAACAAAGTTTAAAATGTATATATATATTAATCTTGTAAATTTTGATATAAAATTTATACTTTGAGAAAAGTTTAAAGAATCAGAATAGAATCAAAAGAGTTGAGATTAGTAATAGAATAGTCCCTTAATTAATTTTGCTTTTGTCCTGTACCATACCAGAAGATGGCTCTTATTCTGGCATGATACAGGGAGTTTGCATTTTCCTTTTAACAACATGCTTGATTTTAAAGAAGGAGAGAGCCATTCTCCAACTCCAAAGTCAGCTTTAAATTTTAATTGAACTGGGACTATTAGAAAACCAATAGTGTTAAATCTTTAGAGAAAAGCAGAAACAAACATTTAGGAAGACATAAAAAATTTTTTAGATAATATATACCCATACACCGTTTCACTCTGTTTCTTGGGATAGATGATTTGTCCCTTTTCTTCAGTTGTTTCATTTGTCCAGTGTTCTTCAGATTCCTTAACCTTCATTTTCCTAAAAGACAAAAACAAAAACCTTTCCCCAAGACTAATTTTGGGGATGTTCCTTTTTGGCAAGTTATCTGATTAAATGAAAAGGCATGTTTTATTGATACAAGTTAGTTTAAATTGAATGTTCATGCTGGTTGATGAACTATCACCTCCTCAATTAAGAGGTCTCTCTTGTTCAAATCGAACCTTTATCAATTTTGATGGTACCCACAGCTTATCTTCTCCTGTGGAAACAAAAGCAAAACCACGTCCCCAATGTAATACATACCCTGGTTTCCATTCTGAGGTCAGCACATCCTTAAAGTATATAGGCTGATTTAATTCTGTAGTTTTTTCTATTATCCAATGTCTCTCTGCAGCTGTTGTTCCTTTCTCATTGGCATTCAGAAAATTCAAAGTTAGAAGAGCATTATGCAGTCTATTTCTGGGGTTTTTGTTACCCATTTCTGTTTATTTAGCATATCCTTTAGAGTTCTGTTTGATCTTTCTATAACTGCTTGACCTGTAGGATTATGTGGTATGCCTGTAATATGCTTTATATTGTAATAAGCAAAAAACTGTTTCATTTTAACAGAGACATATGATGGAGCATTGTCAGTTTTGATTTGTGCAGGTATACCCATGATGGCCATAACTTCTAGCAAATGAGTGATTGCAGAATCAGCCTTTTCAGAACTCAAAGCAGTTGCCCATTGAAATCCTGAATAAGTATCGATAGTGTGGTGTACATATTTCAGTTTTCCAAATTCTGCAAAGTGAAACACGTCCATCTGCCAGATCTCATTTCTCTGAGTACCCTTTGGGTTACATCCTGCTGGTAATGGCGTCTGATTGTAGAAGGAACAAGTAGGACATTTCTTTACTATTTCTTTGGCTTGTTGCCAGGTTATGGAAAAATCCTTTTTTAAACCTTTACTATTAACGTGATGTTTTTTATGAAATTCTGAGGCCTCCAGCACATTTCCTATCAATAATTTATCAATCTCATCATTGCCTTGTGCTAGAGGGCCTGGCAGACCAGTATGGGATCGAATGTGAGTTATATATAAAGGATGATTCCTTTTCCTGATTGTATCTTGTAATTGAATAAATAGTGAAGTTAATTCTGAAGCATCAGGGATAAATTCTGCAGTCTCAATATGTAACACCACTCTTTCAGCATACTGAGAGTCAGTTACTATGTTGAGAGGTTCTGAAAAATCCATTAATACCAACAGAATAGCATACAATTCTGATTTTTGAACTGAATTATACGGACTTTGAACCACTTTACTTAAATTTTCTGATTTGTAACCTGCTTTTCCTTCTTTGTTGGCATCTGTATAAAATGTACGAACTCCAGATATGGGTTTTTGCCGTACAATTCGAGGCAAGATCCAATCAGCTCTCTTTATAAGATCAATTCTATTACTTTTAGGATATTTGCTGTTAATTTCTCCCAAAAAATTACTGCAAGCTCTTTGCCAAGGTTCACTTTCTGTCCATAATTTTTCAATGTCCTCCTTAGTTAATGGTACGACAATTTCTGCTGGGTCTATGCCTGCTAATTGACGAAGTCTCAATTTTCCTTTGTAAATCAAGTCAGAGATTTTTTCCACATAAGTTTTTAATTTTTTATTTGTTTATTTGGTAAAAATATCCATTCCAATATAATATCTTCCCTCTGCATTAATATTCCAGTAGGAGAACGCCTAGAAGGTAAGATAACTAAAATGCAATCCAGCTTTGGATCAATACGATTCACGTGTCCTTCATGCACTTTCTTTTCTACCAAAGCTAATTCTTTCTCAGCTTCAGGTGATAATTCTCTTGGACTATTTAAGTCCTTGTCACCTTCTAAGGTTTTGAACAAATTAGTCAGTTCATCATTTTTTACCCCAACAATAGTTCGTAGATGAGAAATGTCTCCAAATAATCTTTGAAAGTCATTAAGAGTCTGTAGTCTATCTCTCCGAATTTGCACCATTTGGGGTCTAATTTTTTGTAGCTCTATTTTATATCCTAAATAATTAATAGAATCTCCTCTTTGTATCTTTTCAGGAGCAATTTGTAATCCCCAGCAAGGCAAAATTTTCTTTACTTCTTCAAATATTATTTCTAAAGTATCTGCATTTGAGTCAGCTAGTAAAATATCGTCCATATAATGATAAATTATAGATTTAGGAAATTTTTTACGTATCACTTCCAATGGCTGTTGTACAAAATATTGGCACAGAGTTGGGCTATTCAACATTCCCTGTGGGAGGACCCTCCATTGAAATCTTTTAACCGGTTGAGAATTATTATAAGTAGGCACTGTAAAAGCAAATCTTTCTTTGTCTTTTTCTTGTAAGGGTATTGAAAAGAAACAGTCTTTTAAATCAATAACTATGAGAGGCCATCCTTTTGGTAACAGAGTAGGCAAAGGCATCCCAGATTGTAGAGAGCCCATTGGCTGAATTACTTTGTTAATTGCTCTAAGGTCTGTTACCATTCTCCATTTACCAGATTTCTTTTTAATAACAAATACAGGAGAATTCCAAGGGCTGGTTGATTCTTCAATATGCTGAGCATTTAACTGTTCTTCTACCAGCTCTTCTAAAGCCTGGAGTTTCTCTGTTGTTAAAGGCCATTGCTGGACCCATACAGGCTTGTCTGTTAACCATTTTAAAGGTAGAGCTGTTGGTGTCTTTGGAAGATCATCAGTTATTGTGCCCTGTTCTTGTATAATATGGATGGCTGGTGACCACTCATTAGAACAATATCTTCTAATATTTCTCTCAGTAACATGTGCTAGTTTATGATTTGTTTCTGAGATTGGAGGGATGTTAATCTGAGTATTCCATTGTTGCAACAAGTCTCGACCCCACAGGTTCATAGTTATGTTAGCCACATATGGTTTTAATTTTCCTCTCTGTCCTTCTGGACCTATACATTCGAGCCATCTTGCACTCTGTTTCACCTGAGATAATGTCCCAATTCCTAACAGTTGAACGTTTACCTCCTGAAGAGGCCAAGTTGGATGCCAAAATTCTGGTGCAATTATGGTAACGTCCGCACCTGTGTCTACCAGACCAGACAACAAAACACCATTTATTTTTATCGTTAATTTTGGTCTTTGTTCATTAATAGAAGTTTGCCAAAAAATTTTCTTTATGTTTTCTCCTGAATTTTCTATTCTCTCTGTTTCATCAACCTGACCAGCATGATTTATTCCAATAGGCATTTGGTTATTTAATCGCTCTCCAGAGCAGGCATTTCCTCTATGGCTGCAGGAAAGGTTTGAACTGGATTTGCACTGGGGGCCTGCGCGAGGCCCCTCTGGGAGTTTCCCGAAGACTGAGGCAAAGGATTACCCTGTCTGTCCTTTGTTGATCTACATTCGTTGGTCCAGTGTTTTCCCTTACCACACCTTCTGCATACTCCAGAAGGAAGGGGCATTCTGTTGCCATTGTTCCTTGAAGAAACATTGTTTCTGGGGATGACCTGTCTACAGTCCCTTTTCAAATGTCCTTGCTTTCCACATCCAAAACATCTAACACTCCTCAAACCTTTTGAAATTACTTCTCCTACCCATGTATCATCATGCTCATCAGCTTCAACATTAATTGTTTCTCTAATCCAATCTTCCATAGGTGCAGATCTTGCCCTTAATGGCCTGATTATTGTTTTGCATGCTGCATTCGCATTCTCAAAGGCCAAAGATTCAATTATTGCCTTACTAGCTTCTGAATCCGAGACCATTCTCTTTACTGCTGAAGCCAGTCTTTGTAAAAAATCTGTAAAAGACTCTTTTGGGCCTTGCTTCACCTTTGTAAATGACTCAGATTTTTTTCCTGGTTCCTCAACTTTGTCCCATGCATTCAAGGCTGCCGTTCGACATAAAATTAGGGTTTGGACATCATATAAACATTGTGTTTGTGCTGAAGCATATTGGCCTTCGCCCATAAGCTGATCCTGGCAAACTTGTATTCCTTTATCCCTCCATTGTTTTTCTATGTTTTTAGCCTCCTCCTTAAACCAAGTCAGAAATTGAAGTCTCTGGCTGGGTTCCAGAACACCTTGTGCGAGGTCCCGCCAGTCCTGTGGTACTATCCTATTATATGTTGACCAAGAGTTTAACATTTGCTTTACATATGGGGAATGCATGCCATAAGATACTATTGCCTCCTTAAACCTTTTTAAATCCAACATTTCAATTGGAGCCCAATTATTTTGTGTAGCCATTTGATCAGGCATCTGCTGTACGGTTACAGGATAAATTAAGGGTGACTGTGTGAAAACAGGCTTTCTTTCTGCAACCTTATGATCCCGACTTGAAACAACTTCACTGTTAATTTCTTCTGTCTGAATTTTTACAGGTTTAGCAAGTTCTTCTAAAGCTGTTATCCTGGCACTTAAATTGACTATCTTTTTAAATATTAAAATGTGGATTATTATAGTGATAAGGTGCATAATTCCACCAATACTAATATTATATAGTTGTTCCATTGCCAGACTGCCTAAAATTTCGAACAAAAACCAATTTTCTTCCAATGTACACATAAAACCCATTTGTTTTTTAATGTGGAAAAAATTCTCTTTTAGATAGTTTCCTTTAAAATATCTGATATGTTATGACTTACCAAATCTGCGTAGAACAGTAGAAATCCGAGGGGATTTTCAAAGCAGCCACCTAGTGTCCCAGGTGTAAATCCAAAGAGAAAGAGAGAGAGAGAGAGAGAGAGAGAGAGAGAGAGAGAGAGAGCAAGAAAGCGTAGCTGGCTAAAGTTTAAATGCAGCCACGTGTTCCCTCTTGTGCCGAATCAAGGCTTGGGTCTGGCTTCCTTAAGCTCCAACCACGTGCGTTGGCTTTACAGGCAGGGCCCTGTTCGGCAGGGCAACTCTGAGTTGTTTGCAGCACCGGCTTTAAGCAAGCAGGATTTAAGCAAGCAGCTCACCGATAGTCCAGCCTGAGGTCAAGCAGAACTAAAGTCGCTGCTCGGACTAAGAAGCCGATCGCCGCCGGCCGTGTGCCGCCGCCGCCGCCGCCGCCGCCGCCGCCTGCCGCCCTTGCGGGGAAAGCGGACCTGCCGCCAAGCCAAGCAGTTTTTAATGGATTCTTGTCACGTTGGGCGCCAGATGTTGATGTAACCAACCGTCTTATTAAATAAGAAACACAGAAACAATGTAAAAGAGAAAGCCAAGAGGTCAGAGCTCAGAGCTAAATCTCACCCTTCCTTCTGCTGTCCCAGCTTCGCGAAAAGAGAGACCTACCTCCTGTCGGTTCGTTTTTTTTAAAGTATGTAGTTCTGCCTTCTCATTGGTTGTAAACCCAAACACATGACTGCCTCGTCACTGTCTGAATGTACAGCCCCCTAGGTCTTAAAGGTATATGTCTCCAATGCTGACTGTATCCCTGAACACACAGAGATCTTATGGGATTAAAGGCGTGTGCCACCACCGCCACACTCTTGCTATGGCTCTAATAGCTCTGACCCCCAGACAACTTTATTTATTAACATACAATCAAAATAATAATTCTGTACAATTAGATTACCACCACAATATTTGTCTCTCTACATTTTCTTCATGCACCTGATAAGATTAGAGCACCACTACTAGAGCCTTCTTTCTTCATGTCCATGTTGGTGTCAGTCTTCTTTCCCAACAGCTACAGAAAACAAACAAACAACAACAACAACAACAACAATAAAAAAACACCCAAGCATTTATACAGAGAACTAACATTTTGAGGGATATAAAAATATCACCTAAGTAGAGGTGCACAACCAATCAAACTTATGAAAACCCATTAGCATAGTATCAGTTGGCTCCACGATATCATGTGCCTCTGTTGATTGACATAGGACCAAGGTAGGAATGCCCTGGCTCTCTGTGGTACCTATCCCCTATCACTTCCTTCCTAGGCCAAACTGTTTACCAGTAGCCAGAGCTGGCAGCATCTCTTTGACCTGGAAGGGGCGCTGCACCTGACATCAACAAGGAAGGCAGCTGGCTGCATTTTCCTCCCACTCCTGGCTATTCCCCTGCTGTAGCTGGCTTGATCATTCTTTGCTCTTCTTACATTTCTAGCCATATTTAATTCTCAAAGCAAAATTTACATTTCCTCTGGAAATGATGCAACTATCAAAAGCATAAAGATTCTCTAAGAAATGTGCCAAAGGGAGACACACATTCCTAAAATGAAACATGTCCAGTATTCCAGAGCAGATCCCACACTAAAATACTAATTGTTAAATCACCACCTGTATCTTTTCCATAAAACAGTAAAGTAATAAAATGATATTAATTAAGAAAAAAATATGACGAGGCAGTGGTGGTGCACACCTTTAATCCCAGCACTTGAGAGGCAGAGATAGACAGATCTCTGTGAGTTCGAGGCCAGCCTGGTCTACAGAGCGAGATCCAGGACAGTCACCAAAACTACACAGAGAAACCCTGTCTTGAAAAAATACCAAATAAAAGAAAGAAAGAGAAAGAAAAAGTAAAAATACACATGCCAGAATAAATTATACCCCATATCTAGAAATGATGAGTGATATGCAGTTGGTTTTGTAAGTTTGTTTTCATATGATCCAGCTTCCTTTTCATCAGACAAGGTAGAATATGGTTATACAGAGAATCCATAGAATGTCAAATACAATACCACCCAATTGGTAAGATCCAACTGTGTGCTCCATCTCTTTAGTCTTACCATTAATTCCACATATTTCTTAGATCTCTAAAATAATTGTTCAAAGCCTTGTAATTATTTAGCATTTATCTCCCTGGGGATTCTATCCTGTGACTCTGGTTTGAAATCTGAAGTCAAAGAGAAAGTAAATGCCAATCATGAGAACAGCTTTTCTCTTATAAGCAACTGCACATGAAATGTTTAATTCCTTTATACACCCCCAAAGGAAAAGAAATATAAGTAAGAAAAATTAAAGACAATTATCATATCAGATAGGAGGGGAAAAATCTGTTTTTATCATGTAGGAAAGTGGGGGTTCAAAATGGACAGAAGTATCTGAGTTGATAGTTCATCTGGTTCAAGGCTTCCCACCCAAAAATTAGTATCCTAAGCTTTCTATAGAATGCACAACAAGGTCAAACACTCACCTCATTTCACACACCTGTTACAAATACAAATAAAGCTCAGATCCTGATAGTTCTAGTTATTTTTGTTCTATAGTTTTAAGAAGCTAAGAGTAGATTTTATGTTTTTGTTTGTTTGTTTGTTTGTTTTTTGTTTTGTTTTGTTTTGGTTTTGGTTTTTCGAGACAGGGTTTCTCTGTGTAGCTTTGCGCCTTTCCTGGAACTCACTTGGTAGCCCAGGCTAGCCTCGAACTCACAGAGATCCGCCTGGTTCTGCCTCCCTAGTGCTGGGATTAAAGGCGTGTGCCACCACCGCCCGGCAAGATTTTATGTTTTATAATGCCTTGCAACACAAACTTCTAAAATGGTCTTATTAATTAAAAAACAAAACAAAACAAAACCCTGAGCCTGATATTGGAGTAAATGCTGAAAGATAAGAGAGACAAAGGAACAAGCCATGGCCACCACCTATCTTACCAACTCCTCAGCTTGAAAATCCTCAGCTGATAGGCCTCTAGGCAAATAGGCTTCTCCAGCTGAAAAGGCTTCTCCCGAAAAGCCTTCAGGTCTTGTCTCCTCATGCCTTATATACCTTTCTCTGCCTAGCCATCACTTCCTGGGACTAAGGGTGTGTGTGCTTCCCAGTACTGGGATTCAAGTTGTGTGCCACCACTGCCTGGCTCTGTTTTCTTTCCTACACTGAGTCAATTCCATGTAGTCCAGGGTGGCTTTTAACTCACAGAG
Organism: Peromyscus leucopus; assembly: GCF_004664715.2. NCBI lineage: Eukaryota > Metazoa > Chordata > Mammalia > Rodentia > Cricetidae > Peromyscus > Peromyscus leucopus. The sequence continues at coordinate 43,337,801 of NC_051084.1, forward strand.
ATCCAAACAGATCTCTGCCTCCAGAGTGCTAGGATTAAAGGTGTATGCCACCACTGTCTGGCCTCTGTGTTTAATCTAGTGGCTTGTTCTGTCCTCTGATCTTCAGACAAAATTTATTAGAGTACACATATAGCACTACAGTGGTTCAATGACCTCCCTTCTCACCAGGTCTTGGGAGTAGTGATTTTTGTTTTCAGCTAGTATAATGTGTCTGTTATATTCATTTACATCTCAGATTTTCTTCATTCTGTTGGAAGGGTATTGTAAACTCTTATTGTGAAAGTAGATCTATTAGATTTTCTTCATATTATTTTTTTTTAAAATTTTGCCAGGTATTGTTTGGTGCTGCATTAGTTTTGTTTTTTGTTTGTTTTCTTTTTGTTGAATTGGCAAATACTCTTATATAAGCAATTTAAGGAAATAATGGTTTCTTTGACTCACAGTCTGAAAGTGCTGTTCTTCGTGGTGGGAAAGGCAAGATGACGACAGCTTGAAAGGGCTGGCGTTCAGCTCACTTTCGCCTTAATAGTCACTCCGGGACCTCAGCCCATGATATGGTGTCATCCACATTTTGGGTGGGTATTCCTGCCTCAAATAACACCATAGAGAAACTATTTTACAAATACACCTCGTGTGTGTGTGTGTGTGTGTGTGTGTGTGTGTCTGTTTATTCTAAACCCCACCAAGTTGACAATCAAGATTCATGACCATGACTTGACCACTTGTTAACTTGACACTCAAACATATCCCCAAAACCAAACTCTCCTTATCTCTGTAGGTTCATAGCCATCTCACAAAACATAATGCATTCAACCCAGATTTTTTTTTTAAATTCCAGGTCTTTTAATTGGCCACACATGCACAGAGGTCAAGGGACAGCTTTGGGGTGCTGGTCTTCCCCTTTCGCCATGTGAGTTCCAGGGTTTAAGGGTCTTCAGGCTTGACACAAGCAACCTTACCAACTAAGATATCCCGTCAGTTCACATTATTGATGCTTTAACAATACTTCCTGATAGTTTTATTAGTGTTATTGCTTGTAAACCCAGAATTAACTAGTGTTTTATGCAGAAGCTGACGCTTGGTTGGTTTCTTGAAAATAAGCCCTATGATCATGTACAGGTAACTCCCAGCTTCTTCATTATGAGAGCAATTATCAGAAGCCAGATCTATATTCTTAAGTCTGCATACTAAGTACATAAATATCTAAAATCATCAGTATAAATTCCCCCTTGCTACCTGAGTTAAATCAGTATGACTGAGCAGTAATCTACTAGAAGTCTATAAAGAGGCTACATACAATACACTAGGTTAGAAATCAGGCAGCATCATGCTTTTAGCACACAAAGGCCCTCTAATTATATCAGATTTTGTTTTCTAAATTTTCTCATTCAATATCTGAATCCACTACTATGGTCCTCCCACTCTTTAGGTTATACATCTTTACTCAGTGTTCCATATCAGGGCTTGTGCTCAGCTTGGAACAAAGCTGACCCAAATTTGTAATGAACAAAGTAAAAAGAAATACATGTATATAGTTTATAGCATAATCATCATTTCAAGACAGTTGGATGCATTTCATAGTAAAAACTACTTACAAATATTTGATGATGAGGATAGCTAATGATTCACATGTAAAATTTTAATAAAAGATATTTCAAACCAATTCAAGCTCAATTCTGTAAAAGACAGCAGAGTTGGGAAGGAAAACTGCTGTGGGATGAACAGTTTCCTTGATCCTCCAATCTAGTCTATCTACCGTATTGCATTTAAAATTTAAATGCATAGGTAACATGTCCCTATCCTTCTTTCTATGAGTTCCTTCTTATTCCATCTTACTCATTGCATTTTACTCCATATAAATTAAACACAAAGTTCATTACTTTCTTGTTCTGTGGGTAAGGAGCTTAGATGCTGCCACTTTATCCCAACAGCAAGAGAAAAACTAAGCAGATGGGAGTGGAGTGGGCAGCTCTTCTGTAAGATACTCAAGGATATAGGGTAGCTTCCTTCCTCCAAAACAAGGCACTCATGGGGATAAATACAAAGAGTCACAGCTAGTCAGAGCTTAGCCTGAGTAGAACCTGCACTGAGGACAAATAAGTGCGACAAGGAAATTTTCCAAGGCACCAAATATTAGAGACCCACAGGGGGAAATTCTCTGGAGTGGTTTAGAAATCACCACACCTTAAGCTGGAGTTCTCTGTTCTTATGCAGGCCTGTACTCAGAGCCTGACCTGGACATTTACACAGATTAGCCGATATGGGCAAAGTGAGATGCCTAGACCATTGTAGTCACCCACTCATACCCAGTAAAGGAGGGAGAGCTGAGAAACTTTTGTGGGTTTCATAGTCCAGATGTGTAAGGTATCAAGTGATGGATACCTAATTGTAGGGCCATAGATCACCCTCTACCAACACACACACACACACACACACACACACACAAACACACCACATCACTAAAGACCTATTTAGAACAATTTCTCCATCCTGGTGTATGACAAGACAAAGGAAACCTGCTTGATATACTGAAGGGAAAAATAAACTTACAGCAGCACAGTAAGAGGTAGAACTAGACATGGTTGGGAGGTAGGGGTTATCAGACTGGACACTAACTATGATGATACTAAATACTAAATACTAAACAGACATAAAGGAAAGAGAAGTTAGTGTCTAAGAACAGATAAGCAATTGAACAAAGAGTCAGAAATACTACAGGCTAGAAAGAAATATTAGTGAGCAACTACTGTGGAACAAATAAAGACTACTTCTGGTGGGTTCTTCACTTGACTGGATACAGCTGAGAAGGGATTCTCTAAGATGGCAGATATATCAACAGAAACTTTGAAAACTAAAACAAGAAGGAGAAATGAGGTCTAAGAACTATGGAATGCAATGCAGTATCAAAGAAATACAGACCAATTTTGAAGGTTATAAACACAGATTGTGATCAATTAGGGCAAAAAAAAAGAAAAAGAAAAAAAAGAAAGGGCACACAAGAAATGCTTGATACAACAATGACTAAGAATTTCTGCTAAGTTACTGTCAAATAAAAAGCTATAGATCCAAGAGATGAAGAGAATATAGGGCAGGAGGAAACACATATACATGTGCACACACCCCCCCACACACACCCTTAATACCTAAACATATAATCTTTAATCTCAAGATAATTGAGAGTAAAGACTTTCAAAGAGGAAAAAATAGATAAAATATGAACATTTGTGAGTGAAAATAATCCAATACTCTAAAATTATAAACCTTGAGAAATTATCTGCCCAAAGTAAGGGAGAAACAAAAGACCCTGACTTCTATGTATGTGTGCATATATATAAATAAATAAATGTGAAACATTTATTTTGTTACTGTATTGCTTGTTTTTGGTTGTTTCCCTTGTCTTTGTATTGTTTGCCTTGACATACCCGTTCTCACTGCTTGATCCTTTACCCTGGCCCTTTGATAGATTCCCCTGTCTTTAGCACCTCATTCATTCAATTTGCCTCAAAAGCATGATGTTTACAACTCTAATCAAAATCCTTTGAGGACATCACATCACAAACAGAATAAAGTCCATCTTTTCCTACTTTGGAGAGCTACCACTGCTGCCTCTGTCTTCCTCTTAAATATATTTCAAACACAAGCATTGCTCGCTAACATCTTAACTCAACCTGTCTCCTTAGCCACCAGGATCACTGGGATCCTCCATGCCTGCTCTGCCCTTGATAGGAGAGCTCCTGCTTACAGCCTCAGAGTGATATGATAAGACCCAACCACAGCTGTCCCAAATGTTCTTTATTGCTGGTCATCACAAGGACACCAGTTCCTAAGCTTTCTGAACCTCTTCGGTTTTATATGTGAGCACTGTGTCTCCCAATGCCACTTGGTTTCCATTCAACAATGTTTTCCTTGGTGGCATCTATTGTCACCAGGAATGCTAGCTACAGCTGTCTCTTGAATCCCTCCCCTGTATCCCTTCAGGCACATAGCTTACGATGTCTTATAGATGTACTGAATGAATACATTGCCTATCACATGTTAGTGCACTTAGAGTTCATTACAGTTGTTGATGCTCTTTGCCCACTGTTTGTTCACATCATAGACCTAGCTCTGTGACTCTCTGTATTCACTATAAATACACCATCAGAAGCAAACAATCTGCTCTTTCTGCCTGACCATTCTTGCTTTTAATGAGTTTAGGAAAATCCTCCTCTTCCCATAGTAATATGAAATCAGCTTTTTAAGGGGATACTTCACTGACTTCAAGCTGACTTCTTTCTTTTGTGCCTTATATAAGTGTTATGCATATTGTGAAATGACTTAGTTGGATTATTCTCTCCCCTATTGAGCTTCAGATTACAGGACAAGCAGGTGCTTAGGTATCAGCGGGGCCCATTCCCAGGAATCTCTGACCAAGTATTTAATGAACACCGTTTCAAAATCTTCACTTGTTTTCTTCAATAGTTACTGAGTGTGAACATTGCAGACAAAGAATTCATATAATAGTAGGTAAGTGGAATAGGAAACATATTTAAAGTGAGGTAAGATATGTTGATAAGAGCATCAGGAGATGTGAACCGATAGACATAAGCATATCACTGAGAATATTTACGCATGGGCTCAAATTATACACATGAACTTAGAGGAACAAATATTTAAACTGACGTGTCCCACTTATAAGTACACAAGAGTCACAATGTCTCATAAGGCTCCAGATCTTCATGCCTCATCAGCAAATAAGTGAATTAGCAATCCTGGTCTTGGTTCTAGGGTTTTATTCTATTCTGAAGTCAGGACTATAAATAACTGATTTGTTAAATTAAAAAAGAAAATCCAGGGTATGAAGTCATCAAAGTACTGGAGAGGTAACTGTAGGAGAAGGTCACACAGCACCATGAATTGATTTCCCACCATGCCCACCACTCATGGTGATAGAGGGGACTAGTTACAACAAACAGGGGCTCACAGGAAACCACTGGGATCATGCTCCATATGGGAAGTTACTGGAATACGAGGAAGTAGTGACTTGAGACGGAAAGAGATTGAAAGTGGCTAGTCTGCTACCTGTGTACAGAATAAATGAATAGTCCACAGTGAAAGCATTTGTGGTGTTCAATGGGTGTGTGTTTAGAAACAGCGTGTGCCCAGAGTAGAGTGCAAGAGAGGCGCCTGAGGTGTGTTAGCAAGGAGCCTCTGCTGAGCTTTCCCTACTGTGCTCAGAATAGTAATTCAAAATTGTAATTTACTGGAGGTAAAATAAATTTAATTCATAATACATAGTGAAAGTTGAGCGCAATACTGTTTCGAAAACTTGTTACCTACAATTATTGTCGTGCTTCACGCCTGTGACAGTTGTTGAAGTTTGCATTTTCAGGCAGGCAAATGACAAGTGCTGTTTCTACTCGGTGTGTATGTACTTTAGTTGGTTTCAAGCAGCCAGGTGCTTTGTGCAGGCCATTGCACGTGGGCTGGTCAGCCATGGTTGGAAGGAAGGCCGGGCCCATCAGCTCTGGCAGTGCGTGTGAGAAGAGCTGTTCCAGCTTCTGCTGGAGGCAAGGAAACACAAACCCCCTTTTGCAAGGAGGAAGCAAAGATTCATTCCCATATGTTACGTTGCCTAAGGCGATGCAGCCCACCCACTCTCCCCACCCCTGTTGTTTCTCAATGGGGTCCATGACACTCCTGCTTGGATGGCTGCTCTCGGGCTGAGGAAGACCACAGGGCCCAACACTCCACAGGATTTTCAATGGAGAGACTCAGCCAGTTCCACCAGCTGTGTTAAATTGAATAGGGCCACCCTGAGTGATGACTTTTTCTTCCACCCCTGTTGGAGACAAATAAGCACATGGTTTCTTTGGACTTGTGAGTGCCCTCTCTCTGTGTGCCCCAGGTGGCCTGTTGTTTCAAGAGCCTCTTGTTGCAGTTCTGCCTGTCAGTGAAGCTTAGGTCCCTCCATGGCTTGCAGGTACTGGAGTATGTTGGATGCTTTAGTTGGGACTAATCTCCAGTTCCCATATGGGGACAAGGGTATGATCACACTTCAGCCCACTGAAAACAGCCCCTTAAGTGGGGGAAGTAAAATCTTTGCAGGTGTTCCCCTCCCTAATGGACCAAAACACTGCAGCTTGTGTATAGTTTTATTTGTAAAGTGTTTTTCCTGTGCCTGCATGTTTAGAATGAAACTAGTGTAAGAGACTGCTGTTTAATTACGAGCAGGGCCAAAGGTTTCATTTTAATTCAACATTATTTAAATAAAAACATTATTTATAAATGAAGTGCTGTTTTCTGTCCAAACATGTAAGAATACTGTTTTAGCTGAGATCCAACACTGTTGCTGAGAACTAAATGTTGTTTTCATGTTGGATTTTTTTTTTCAGAATTGGAATTTCTTATAAACTACTCATTATTTTAATCATGTCCAATTTTAATATAAAATAAACTAGCAGAGCACCCTCCTGTACCAGGATTTGCTCTATATGAAGATTGATTATCTTGTGTGGAAGCGAGATGTCAATATTGTTTCTTTTCCATCTAGTTGATAGGACCCAATGATTGCCATCAGAATCATTATTGTGATCAAAACATACATTAACACCCTTTGCTTTCATACACATTATTTTTTTTCAGGCATATTCACATTCATCATTAATAAGTAAATACTTAGGGCGAATCTGCATTATTCTGAGCACTATGCAAAAGCGCATCTGGCATAATGATCAATTTTGAAAATAACTTCAGTGAACCATCTGAAAGGCTTTCGGCTTGATATGAGATGATGCTAATTTACCTCTGTGACTGGGCACCTCACTACGGAACACACTCCAGGAGACTCTTTGATAATACTAAACATGTTCTGTTCCAAGTTTCCCAGATACATGTCCCCATTTCAACAAGGAATTGCCCAATATAGTCATTTGTAAGACTTTTATTCTGTATATGTGGTGCTCTATGGCATATGATCTCTATTTCTAATGAAGATGAGCATGATGGAGTTAAGAATAGAATTGCAGTGCAGATGTATAGGGTAAGTAAAAAAGAGAGCCATCCTGAAAGTGACAGAGGAAAGTGGTCATGGCTTGACATAGAGGATAGCATAGGCCTGAAGACACTAGCAATTTACCACATATTATGCACCCAAGGAAATGAAGTGGTCGTTCCTACATTCATAACTTTCTTTTCTCCAATAATTCTTATTCAACTGATTCTACATGTTGCTGTAGGCCATCCAGACCCAACTTTAACTTATGCACTCATCTCTCTACAAGATCCTCCCTAACTTATCTAATACAGTTAAGTTTTAGAACATGATGCTGTGTGTGAATTCTCTCATGGAGCAGACTGGTGAGAAAAAAAATGAACACAGCACTAATGCTAATAGCTTTAGGTTGAAGAACCTGTTCTGGGTAATTGACGAGGAATGGTGATGACTAACATCAAAAGGAGTTGACTTCGTTGAGGTTGCTCAGAAATTGGAGGGTCAGGAGGAAAGACCTTTTAAGCTGAAGTCAAAGGGAAGAAGAACCACTACCCATAATGAGTATGTGAGGAGAAACACTTAGTGAAGCTGCACTGTCCTGTGCAAAGGTCCAGGTACTACAGAGTGCTCACCCCAACTGAGGAACTAAAAGAAGGTCAGTTTATACTGAACATTGCAGGTCTTTGCATACACATCTATTTCATAAGTTTTCAAAATGTTGTGGGATTGGTACAGGCAGTGGTGGAGTTTGCTTGTAAACCCCAAACTTGGGATGCTGAGGTAAAGGATTATGAGTATGGGGCAGGCCTGAGCTACACAGTGAGTTGATGATAAAATAAAGTGAAGTATTATATCTTAAGGACAATGAAGACAATATTAATTCAGAGAAACTTAAGTTATTTGTAAGTATGGATCGCTATTATTTTCAAATATTTCAGCTATATAACTTTAATAATTTGAGAAGCTTAATAGCTTCTGGAAATAATTTTCATATTGATATTAATTTTGTGCAAAACAATGACCATGATTGTATATATTTAAGTAATGTTATCTAGTGTTCTCAAAACACTAGTACACATGCACATTTTAAATTTGAGAAACAAAAGGAGTAAGAGAAAATTTAGCATTAATGGCAAACTCCAATCTACAAAAAGCAGTTATGAATATTCCTTTGTAAGTCCTAAAAATCTATGTGCATATAGGTATATCCAATTTGCATACCTACATACTAGCACTTACTGACATCCATGTATGTATTTATATTCATGAGCATTTAGATATGTATGTGTGTATATATATATATATATATATATATATATATATACATATATCTGTGGATATGTTTATGCATCTACATCTACATTTGTGTAAATATCTTAAAGCCTATGTACATAAACATTCATATAAATATAAAGATACTTAGTTATAAAAGTACTTTTGATATAGAAATACATTATCCAATCTGGAGAGATGCCATAGCATTTAAGAGCATTGTCTGCTCTTACAGAACACCTGGAGCTGATTCCCAGTTTCCTCATGTTGGTTCACAGCTGTCCATTACTCCAGTCCCAGGGGATCCAGTGCCTTCTTCTGGTCTCTGTGGGTACTGTATTAACATGCACATACACACATGCTAACACAAATATACATATTTCATAAAAGTCATTCTAAGAAAATTTATATAGTATTATCATGGAATTAAATATTATTTGGTAAGCTCATAGTATACCTTAAGAAAATATCCAAGATATATATATATATATGTGTGTGTGTGTGTGTGTGTAAGGATCAAAAGTATTTTAGAGTTCAGAAGATGGCTCAGATATTAAAATCACATGCTGCTCTGTTAGAAGACCTGGGTTTGATTCCAAGAACCTATATGGCAGAACAAGACCTTCTATATCTTATTCCACGCTATCTGACTTTAGATGTATATACATAAGTGCAAGAAAACACTGCTACATGTAAAACTATTTTTAAAATATTTATATATTTTTCTAATTAAATATTATATCACTTTCCCATTTACTTTACTTCATTCGTTTGCTTTCACTTCCCATAACCCTTGTTCTCTCCTGAAATCATGGCCTCTTTTTCTTTAATTTGTACAGTTACATATATGTATATACATACATATATACATAAATATGCAACTACAATCTGCTCAGTCAGTCCAGTGTATATATATATATATATTTTTTTCCAGGCCTCACTATATATATATATATATATATATATATATATTCCAGTTGATACTAGATCATCAATTGGGAGAGTTATCCTTGAGGAAAATTCTCAGCATTCCTTATTTTCCTGTGGTTCTATGTCTATTACTAAGGTCCTGTCAGATTGATTCCTTTCATGTTAACTAGTATATTGGTGCTGTACATCTTCAGGTCTTGTTTGAAAAGCCATTGTTGAGGTATCATGATTGAAGCTACCCTGTCATTTCTAAGAGACACATTCTCACAGCAGATTTCTGCACTCTCTGACTCTTATAATCCTTCTTTCCCCTCTTCCATAATGGTCCCTGAGCCTTAGGTATAGGACTTGTATTGTAGATGCATCAATTGGGCTGGGCATCCAAAAATCACCTGTTCTCTACTCACTCTTTGAACAGTTTTGGTTTTATGTAATGATCTGTTTTATTGCTATATAGATGCCATGACCGTAGCAACTCTTGTAAAGGAAGGCATTTCACTGGGGCTGGCTTATACTTCAGAGGTTTAGTCCATTATCATCATGGCAAGAAGCATGGTGAGGCAGACATGGTCCTAGAGAATTAGTTTAGAATTCTAATCTGGATCCTCAGGCAGCAGGAAGAGAGAGCGACACTGGGCCTGGACTGAGCATTTGAAACCTCAAAGGTCACCCCCAATGGCACATGTCCTCCAACAATGACACACCTATTCCAACAAGGCCTCACATCCAATAATGCCAACTCCCTTTGAGTCCACAGCAGTCATTTTCATCACATTCTGTTTTTTAACAAAGAAAATTTCCCTTTGGTGGGGGGGGGGCGGTCAAAGCTATATTTACCTGTGGATATACAGATAACTATTTAAAATGTGGTTAGGAATTATGTAGGTTTAGTAAAGTGTTGGTTGTAGATCTTCTCTAGGTCCCATGACCTTACTAGTCCTGAGTAGTTGGCTAGGTTTCTGGTATCAGGTACTATTTCCCTCCTATTGAGTAGGATTTAAGTTCAGTCAGAGAGCTGTTGGTTACCACCAAGCTATGCAGGCCACCACTGCACCCTTAGTTAAGGTTATCATACCATGCTGATCATCATTATGATTTACAGGCATTACCATTGAGCAAGACTCTTAGTTGTTTCCCTTCCTTGGAAGCTTGCATGGGACCTTCTGGTACCATAAAAAGCCGGTTCTCTGGAAGGAGCCTTTCAGGTTAGATTCTGCCCAGAGTCTCCAGTTCTTGTGATCAAAACACATGGCATCTTCAGCAAAAGGGACTTACCTTTAACCTCTGGGGGGCAACCAAGAACATCAATAATATCCTATTTTGTTTGAGGAATCTCTTGGACAACCCTGTCTAACAACCCAAAGCAGGGGTTCTCATGCCTGTTATTGGGGGTTTTGTTAGATATGGCTCTTGGCTGGAGCTTTGTCAGGCAAGGTGATAACTTTCTTTAAATTATGTATATGTATACATGTAGACCTGCATGTATGGTCTGTAACTTTATATAAATAGGCAGTGTGAGTCAGTGTGGATTCTTCAGAGTCCCTTTGTGTTATTTTTCCTCTATACCTTCTTCTGTACTTCCCCTCTTCCTCTAGAATTAACACCCCTTTTATTTGACCCATTTCCCTTTTCAAATATCTAATATTTTAAAATCAGGAAGTAATTTTAATTTTCATGAAGTATTTTGCATTGTTTTATCATATGGCTATATGTTTTTTTATGTTAATTGTTTTCTGAACTGAATCATGGTAGGAAATTTTGTAATGTAGCATTAATCACATTGTACTAGGTTGAGTGACATCCTCTTATGTTCATTCTTTTTTTTTTTTTTTTTTTGGTTTTTCGAGACAGGGTTTATGTTCATTCTTCTAATGGCTTGAATTTAACTCAGTTTTTTTTTTTTTTTAGATTTCCTATTAGCTCACTTTTCTTTCAAAATAACCATGTACTTGATGCTGGTATTTATAAAGAATAGAAACATATTTATCTGGAAGTCCTACATCAGGTGACCCCATCTTCCTGGCCTCTGGAGGGGAACCCTTTAGAGCTTCACCAGATGGCATAGTGGTAGGAGTGTTTGTGGGTGAAGAGGAAACTTGGTAAGATAGGGAGCCAGAGGTACTCAAGGAACAGGCTTCCTCTTTTTGTGACAATCCAATTATCCTATCGACTTACCTGTCATTTTTAAAGTGAATACCCCAACAACCAAGCTACCTTCCATTAGGCTCCACATGGTATAGGTTCCACCACTTTTCAAAGTCACTCTTCTAGAAATGGAATTTCCAACTGTAGGTGATTGTGGCATGGGTTGGGGGGAAACTATCCACATCCAAACCACAGAACATTTTGTCTATATCCTATAGTCAGAGTCAAGCAGGGTTTTGTTGCTATTATTTGTTTTATTTTATTTTTTAGTTTTGGGCATTTGGGAATGAGTTCTTTGTGGGGTGGGTGTGTGTGTGTGTGTGTGTGTGTGTGTGTGTGTGTGTGTGTGTGTGTGCTGGTGTGCTGCATGTGTGAGCATTCCTGTGTGTGAGGCAAGCAAACATGGAACAGTGTACATATGGATATCAAAGGACAGCCTCAGGGGTTGGTCCTCACCTTAACCTTATGTATAACCGGGTCTCTCTTCTTCACTGTTGAGTGTGCCACACTCCATGGCCACATGCTTCCTTGAACTCCCCTGTCTCTCTCTCGGTCTCACTGAGGGAGAGCTAAGATTGTATGTAACATTTCCAACTCCACTGACAGTCATTGAGAATTTATTCATAGTCAGTTTATGGCTTTGGAAAGAGTTCTAAAACAGCAAACTGGTTTACAGCAACTAAAGCCCCGAGGAGCATACAGATAAGGCACTTTCAATGACTTTGTAAAGATTGGGAAGACTTCAAACCAACTACCTTCTCAAGATCCAGTGTTGCCTCGTGTTTTCTAGGCCTGGAATTGCACAGCATGGCAGGCGACAGAGGAGATGATAAATTCCATAACGTCTGGAGACTCCTACAACTTCTGTCCTTTGCATGTTTTTCCACAATGACTTTCTTACCTTGAATTTCTCTTCATTCGTCCACAAAGTGCTTCTCCCAGTGACTACTGCAGCTGAAGTAACAGTGTCAGGCAATCTTGACTGATTGGGTACCAGGTGCTGTACTAGTCCCTTTGTATAGGTCATCCCATCCCACCCTCCTAACACTAGGATGGAGGGTAGGCAGGTGGAGTGATGTGGCCAAGGTGACATTGCTAGTTAGTCATGCCCTTGCGCTATAACCCCGAGTCATTCAACACAATACATGTGGGGGATTACTAATGGTTTCATTTTGTGACAATTAAAACCAAATATTTCTCAAATAAGGTAATAAAGTTCATTTTTAGTATATGGCACATTCATATTCATAAATATAATGTATGTAAATATATACTAAACAAGCTGGCTTATGTATAAAAGGACTTTTATATAGATTTACACATAAAATAAACATTTAAATTTTACTTCTAATTACATGGCATGAAGTCAAATTTGTATGAATCAAATACCAATTTTATAACTCAACAGAAAATACATAGCTGTTGCTTTTGAAACTATAATGTTGGGAATGTAGATTATATACTTATTTGAAACCTCTTTTAAAGTCAAGTTACTCATGTTTATACTTAAATGGAAAGGCCAAAAAAGACTTTGTGCCTCAAAGGATACCAGGGTAACCTTGCCGACTTTTTCCCCATGGACATCACTGATTTCAGCTGGAAATGATCTGGACAAAGTTATGCTTGTGTTCTTAAGCTTCTCCAGCCCTGGGACCTTATTTTTTAAGATGCGTGCCATTATGCCCACTGACTTTAAAATTTCAGATTCATGTACTCAAAGATGCTGGCTTACTGTGAATGGGCATTGACCTCTCACCATGCAGGGCCACCACTCTCACTGACATTCATGTTACTTAAGTAGGTGAAAGTTTAATGTCAACTACTTGAGCCTCCACAAGGCAAATACATTACAGGTGATAGGTTTTTTTTTTTCTGAAAAGTGAACATTCTTCAAAGAAATGATTATATGTGACGTATCTCAGGCAGATCTTGACTTATCAGTTAACGTCAAAACCTGGCTTCTATTCTATTTGAGTGGCAGGAAATTGAACATCCTCAATTCTCCTGGTTAACACACTAGCAGCAAAGAAGAGTCAAAATTGATGGAGGCTTATACAGCCTCTCAAATAATAATCCAAAGTGCTGAGAATACAATAAATGGTGGGAAACCATTATAAATAAAAGGCAGGGCCACAGTTCCAGAGCAGAAAATAGAGGAGCAAAGGCTAAGAAAGAGGAGAGAGGAAACCAGTAGGTGTGAAGTAAATGGATTGTGTGATGCACACTGACATTTCAGGAAGGTGGTCTTTAGGCATCATTTGGAAACAGCAATTTATGATGCATTTGGGCCTCTGTGAGGAGTCCTACAGTACTGAGTACTTCTGGGCATCTATTATTTCAAAAATAAAAATAAAAGTTACGAGCTGATGCAACTTGCTATGAAACCAAGATTGCCTTTGATTTTGTGCATCGTGAAATTAAAATATTACAATGTCCATAGGAAATGTGCTATTTATGCACTGTTAGTCATCAAGAAAAACTAGGAATAAACTAAGAATATATTATATTTAAGTTGGTAAAGAGCTTGCCTTACATGTACAAGACTGTAGGTTCGATCTCCTGAAACACATAAGCCCCAGTGGAAAAGAATATTTACTTGTATTCTGAGTACTTCAGAGGTTGAAGCAGGAGGTTCAGGAGTTCAAAATCAGCCCCAGTTATGGCTACATACTAAGTTTGAGGCCAGCTTGTATCAGAGACCTCATCAAAGAGAAACAACAAAAGACAGCAAAAGAAAGAAAAAGAACCCATCAAACAGAATCTGTTTTCATAGGAAAGGGGATCTTTGTTGCACACCATCTCTGCAGGAAGTTTTTAAAGACTATTTTGAGGAGCTGGGAAGCAAAAGTATTCTGGCAAAAGTAGCTATAAAGAAAGTAATTATAGCATATAAATGAATTAACAAAAATACCCGAATAATGCATTTCCTAAAATAAAAAAAAAACTCTGCATACATGATCCCTCAGATGCTAATTCAAAAGCTAGTCTCAAGATTCTAGTGTTTATCTGGGGGTGACCCCTGCATGATAGAACCCTATGACCCCATTTTCTTTTTTACACTTGCCAGTATCTTTCAAAAACAAAGAGCTCTGATTTTGTGTCTTGACCTAAGTTTTTACCCAGAGACTTTTAGATTGCTTTGATTTAAGGGATTGGTTCAGATTTTATTAGTATTTCTAAAAATCTATGTGTAAAGAGAACTTTTGGACAGTGAAAACACAAGAATGGAGGTCCCTTCATGTAAATCTGTTCTGGAGAAGAAACATAGAAACATACGGTTTATTTATAAAGAAGTTTATTTTCTTTGCATTTTCAGAGTGATACATAACAAAAAATCACACCTACATTCTATTCCTTTTGACAAGGTGCATTTACGGAATGAGCCTCCCTAGAGACCATATATATGGTCCACAGCAAAGAGGTCCATGCTTTTCATGTTGCCAGCATCTCTGCAACATCCCTCCGTACTGGCTGCCACTGTGGTCATTCTGCACTTCTGCTGGGGTTGGTGCCAGTCAGAGGAGCACAGCTGGAAGTTGCATACACTGACCAGCCACTGTTTAGGCCATGGAGTTGGCGCTGTTGTTTCTTGACTTAGCTAAGCTGATAAAACCTTATTAAATAATGCAGAGCCAATACAAAGTGAGTTGAATTATAACACACTGAAACACAGAGGCATAGTAAGGGATTGAAGAAAGGGACATTTACAGATCTACAGATGTGCCCCCAGGAAACTCACTGCAGAGCAACACCTGCCTTTGGTAATTCAGCTCCTGTTTTCCACTGTACAGGTGACACAAGAATGATGCACACTCACAGGACTGGCTTTCCATTTTGCACTGTGACACTCATGTGTAGTGCTAGGTAATGTCTGGAAATGGCACCCTATGGTCTTTAAGCTCCTGGAGGAAGCAGCCGACACTCTGTGTAAAAGATGCTGCTTCGTGATGCTCCCCGGCTGAGGAGATGCAGAATGCATTTCTGGCCTTAAGAGTCTCCATTCAAAGGGAGACTCACCAGCATGCAAACCTATCGTACATAGAGGAACATCTTTATACCATGGTCAAGAAAGAAAAACACACCTATTTGCCTGAGAGCTCATGCTCTGTTGATATCAGGGTAAGACTCGGAGAGGTAGTGGTGATTGCTCTGTAGGTTCTGTGGCAAATGTGCTGAGGATTATTTAATCATCATGACAGTCATCACCTCCTTTTTTCTATGCGTCTGCCTTTGCCTCTGGTGAAGTTCACTCACATTTCCTGCGGTGCCCCACCTCCCTAGGTTCAGATATTTAGACACAACACTGCACTAGTGAGCTTTATTTGATCTACATATTAAAAAAATGTCTAGAAGACTTAATTTAACAGGTGGTCTTTTCTTCATACACGGAAGTTTAGTTTTGCTTGAACATTTTAGAAACTTGAATGGTACAACATAGTAAAGATACAAAGGAGAACGTGGAAATAAATATAATCACAGCTAAAAATTGTCATACTTGATTTTTCTTGAGGGCATTTTGATTAGTACTTTATTTATTCTCTAGTAAAATAAAAGTTTCTCACTGTTTTCCTAATATTGATTACTGATTTCTTAGACAATTAATTTAATAGATTCCCATGTCTCAGTGATCTAAGCACTATCCAATATTGGCCCTCACTCTCCGAGTTTTGTCACCCTCATGTGGGCATGATACAGTTATTTCTCTAATCTTGAAGGTCCAAAATTAAAACAGCAACAATAGAAACAAACAACAGGAAAAATCTCCAACCAAACCAACTACCTTCCAGACTTAGGAAAAAAAAAGTCTGGTGAGCAAAAAAAGGAAGTGTCCTAGATCATGCAGAGAGTACATGGGGAGGCAGATCTACTTTCGCTCACCTAAAGTGGATAGACTTAGTTTCTCTCTCACAGAATCTGACAATGTATAGATTCTGCCAATGTTGGTGATGGTGTGGTCTCAACATTATTTACCATCTTAAAATTACCAGAAATTAATAAAACATTCAAGTACCATTGTACATACTTATTCCTTATCAAACTCAACTGTTAGATTAACCATAGTATAATTGGATTGGGAAAGGGCCACAGCTATAAAGTAAAATGAATATGAAACACATGTTATTCGGCTGAGGAGCTTGTTTGGTAAAATGCTTGCTGAGCAAGCATGGGTGTCTGAGGTCTACCATGAGCACCCACGTAAAACAACAGGCATGGTGGCATCCATCTCCAACCATGGCACTGGAGAAAGAGACAGGCAGAGCTTGGTGCTTCATGGCCAGCAGCCTAAACATATCACTGAACTCAAAGAATTAGGGTGGAGAGATAAGGTGATGACATTCAGTTTCAACTTCTGCCTCCTCCCACACATACACACCTACACACACAGCATGCACACATTACACAGAAAAAGAAAAAAGAAAATAAGATGCTATTAAAGATTATTTCTGTCTTTAGGATCTCACAAAAATAACAGGCTTATGATATTGCTATTTTGCTAATTAATTGTAATATTTCCTTTGTAATTCCTTGTAATATCATAGCTGGATGACTATTTTTAATACTTTATGTTGTCCAGGTGGTGGTGGTGCACGCATTTAAACCCAGCACTTGGGAGGCAGAGCCAGGTGGATCTTTGTGAGTTCGAGGCCAGCCTGGTCTACAGAGCGAGATCCAGGAAAGGTGCAAAGCTACACAGAGAAACCCTGTCTTGAAAAAACAATATATATATATATATATATATATATATATATATATATATATATATATATATCATTATAAATCCTAAACATAAACAAAAATATTATTTGACCAAAAAGGAACTTAGGACATTTGTTTAGTGTGCTACATCCTTCACTATCGAAGATAATTAGCATTATTGTTCCCAGGATTTAGTTTGAGCTTCTCCATAGAAAATTTTTTGCATTGGATCTTCATTTTTGAAATGTGTGAATGTCTGAAACATAATGGAGAGGAAGTGGTGTCCCTCAGAGGTTCCTGAAGTATGGGATTCAAGCCTGGTGGAAACACTGTGGTGGTGCTCTGTGCTGACCAGGAAAGCTAGAATTGCTGTTCTTCCCAACCACCACTAAAACAACCATTTCTAAGACCCATAGGATGTAATTAACAAGAAAAAAAAAAAAACCCTATCGGAAAAATAGTTATTAGAGACACATATCAATTCATTTTGAATGCTAATACAATGACAGAATCAACTGCCATGAAACTTGCACTCAAGTGTAGAAATTTATGTTGCTCAAGTGTGTCAATTTATGATGCTCAGGTGTGTCAAAAGACTAATGTGAACCATGACTTCATGTTTAAGAACTTCTGGAGATGTGGCCCGGGTGTCTGTGTTTGTGAACGTCCAACAGTGTAGTTACTAACTCTAAAGGATCTGGAATCACCTACTAGACAAGGCTACTCTCTCTCTCTCTCTCTCTCTCTCTCTCTCTCTCTCTCTCTCTCTCTCTCTCTCTCTCTCGGGATTATGTGGTCTTGAGCATGACTTTGTGGGATTATGTTCATTGATGTGGGAAGACCCAAAGAAAGTGGAGTGTACCTTTACCTCACTTGGGCCCTGTACTATGTAAAAAAGGGAGAAAGTGAGCTAAGTACAGCACTCATTACTCTCTGCTTCCTGACTGTGGCTGCAATGTAATCAGCTGCTTTAAGATACTGCTGCCTTCACTGCCCTGCTATGATGGACCGTGCCTTTGGATCCTGAGATGATGTAAGCCCTTTCTTCCAAGAGTGGCTTCTTTCAGGGTATTTCATCATGTCTCATCATATTTCAACTATTTATCATAAGCCAAGAATTTTAAAAGCTAACAAAAAGGAGAACAAGTGATCCACTAAGGAATTAGACAAATGATAAGAATAGAAATCACATAAAAATAAAATCAAAAGATTTATGAAAATATACTTAACATCACTATCCTTCAGAAAAATGTAGGTGAATATCAGTGTGGTACAATTTTACCCCGGTTCAGGTGCTTATTACTGCAAGCATCAAGAACAAAACAAGCACCCATAAGAACATGGAAGAAGGAAACTCTGATGAACTATTGGGGGAATTTAAAGAAGTATGCCCATGATGAAGAAGAGTGAGGAGACTTTTCAAAAAGAAATATATATTAAATCTACCATGTGATAACAGCTAACTTCTGGGAACACAGGCAAGAAAGTAAGTCAGCATATCAGAGATGCTGTAAGTTGGTGCTCATCTTTGAATTGTAGAGTAGCTGAGATACAGATTCAACCAAGATGGCCACAAAAAGATTAATATAGTAATGACATATACACATAATAGAATATTATACTGCAAAATGATATCCTGTCATTTGCAGCAAATTTGATGGAGTGGGTTGACATAAGTGAGAGAGATTAAGTTGTATGACGTCATGCCTTGCCTCAAACTAACATGGGAACCAGTCATCTTGAATGCATAGGAAGGAGGAAAATCTATGAAGTTAGGGAATGGCAACCAACACACTCACAAGGAATCAGCTGTTGATTCTCTAGCACACTAGGTAACTGTGGCTCACAATAAACTCCTTTGTATTTTGTGAATAATTGGGAGAGAAGTGTTGGAAGTGCCCAAACAAAAGAAATGGTCAGGAGGTAAAAACCTCAGTTAGAAACCCCATTTGGTCAGTGTTTAATATGAACTGAAATCTTATGGCACCTCACAAGGATGCACAATAAAAATTATGAAATAATTTTCAAATGTTTCAAGCATAAATATGTAATAAAATATATTAGAGTGAAATAAAATGAGGAATTAATCAAAATGGCATTAATTTCTCTGCACTGAGAGTCTGTAACTGAAATCCCTCTTATAGTCCATTCATCTTCCACTGGAAAGGTGTGTGGGAAATGGGCTTAATAAAGGACACACTCAAGACAGTGCAGAAGGGTGCTTTCTTAGCAGGTGACATGGGCCTGATAGGTGGCCAAGAAGAATGACTTATATTGATAACATGTTCATCATTTTCTCTTTAGCAGCATAATTATCAGCTGTCTAGAGTTGCTAAAAGGTGTCTCATAAAAGCACATACTGCTTACTGCTTTATCTCAATAATATTAAACATATTTAAAATTCTCTGAAAATCTTTTAAAGCTATTATTATTATTTCATTGGCATGGGAAATAATGAGTTTCACTGTGGCATCTTCACATGTTTGGGTCATCATTGCGACACCTTCACATGTTTGCATGATCATATCATTTTAATTTGTTCTCCTCCCCTACTTCTCCCTTTATTCCTTTGA
Source organism: Peromyscus leucopus (assembly GCF_004664715.2). NCBI lineage: Eukaryota > Metazoa > Chordata > Mammalia > Rodentia > Cricetidae > Peromyscus > Peromyscus leucopus. Next base: position 43,357,391 of record NC_051084.1, read on the forward strand.
TTCTGCTCTGGCTTTTTTTTTTTTTTTTTTTTTTTTTTTTTACTTCCCAGAGATAGTTGCTCCTTTCTTTCTTTTTTTTTTTTTCTTTTTGGGTTTTTTGAGACAGGGTTTCTTTGTGTAGCTTTGTGTCTTTCTTGGAACTCACAGGAGACCAGGCTGGCCTCGAACTCACAGAGATCTGCCTGCCTCTGCCTCCTGAGTTCTTATTCTTAAATTTTACATTTATTGATTGGAGGGGTGCTGTACACGTCCAAGGACAACTTGCAGGAGTCTGTTTTCTTCTTCTGCCCTGTGGGTCCTAGGGACAGAATTCAGGTCACCAGGCTTGGCAGTAAGCACTTTTTCCCTCTGGGCCAACTCCTCTGCCTTCCTTCTGTTGTTATTTGATGTGTGTTCCATCTTCCTCCTCATTTTGTCTCCTCTTAATATCTTTCTCTCATGTCATGATCCCAGTTCTAGTTTTGTGACTCACTTACACATAAATGTAAACATGTGTGTATACACACCATTATTAAAATTATATATAATCTATACCTATAATTGAAATGTATATAATTTTAAACCTAGGACCTGGGTTCTGTGTATGAGGGAAAACATGTGGCCATTATCTTTCTGATATTGGCTTATTTCACTAAACAAAATAATTTCTATTTCCAACAGTTTTCCTGCAAGCATTGTTTAAGTACTCTTTCTGACTCCATAAAATTCTGTTTTGATTGTGTGTCACACTTTTTTTAATCCAGTCATCTATCTGGTGACTGAGACTGAAGCTGCCCCCATTTCTCGGCTACTGGGATAGTGCGTGGTAGTAAACATGGATGTGCAGGTAGCTCTGTGGTTTGCTGAAGTAAAAGTTCTTTGGGTGCATTAGAGTGATAAAGTTGGGTTGTGTGGTAATTTTATGTTTTCTGTTTGTTTGTTTGGTTGGTTTTTGAGAAATTTCCATGTTTTCCACCTTGGCTGCAAAACTCACTTTCCACCAGCAATAATAAGCATTTCTTCTTCATCCTATCCCTCCAGATATTTGTTATTTTGTTTTGTTTTTTATTTATTGGTTTGATTGATTAATTTGTTTACCCTAACCATTTTGATTATAGTGAGAGGGAATTCCCAAGCATTTTTGAATTGCATTTCCCTGATAGTTAAGCATGTCAAACCATCTTTCAAGTTGTTTCAGGAGATTAGAGTAGACAATAGTAAATTTCATGAAAACATTGAACTCAAAGCCCTGGGGATCCTATGCAAGCATGCTTACCAAGCTATATCCTATGAGTTTTAATAGAAGCAGTAATTTATTGTTGTCCATATTTCTCTGATGAGACTCTTCTTTTTTCTTACTTTTTTATTAATTAAATTTATTCATTTGTTTTACATCCCAACTTCAGTTTCCCCTCCCTCTTCTTCTCCCATTTCCTCCAACAATTCCCCACACATCCTTCCACTCCTCCTCTGTTTCAGTTCAGAAGGGGTCAGGCCTCCCATGTGTGTCAACAAAGCATGGCATATCAAGTTGAGGTAGGACTGAGTTCCTCTCTGTGTATTAAGGCTGGATAAGGCCACTCAGTATGAGGAATAGGTTTCTGGAAGCTAGCCAAAGCATTAGAGACACGCCATGCTCCCACTACTAGGAGTCTGACAAGTTGACCAAGATACACAATTGTCCCACTTATGTAGAAGACCTAGGTTAGTCCCATACAGGCTCCCTAGCTGGTGGTTCAGGGTCCATTAGCTCCTATGTGCCCAGGTTGGTTGTTTCTGTGGGTTCCCTTGTGAGGACCTTGACCTCCTTGCCTCATATAATCCCTCCTCCCTCTATTCAATAGGATTCCCCAAGCTCAGTGCTTGCCTGCGGATCTCTGAAAGCTCTCTGATGACAATTGAGGTAGTAACCAATCTGATTACAGAAGATGCCAGGTCAGGCACCCTATCCGCTATTACTAGGAGTCTTAGCTGGGGTCATCCTTGAAAATTCGTGGGAGTTTCCCTCACATCAGGTTTCTACCTGATCCTAAAATGCAAACCCCCCTCATCAAGCTGTCTTAATGATATTACTTCATTCTCTGTCTGAATAAATTCTTATATACTATAGAGTGATTTATGAGTGAAAGTAGTATTTTATTATTCTACACTATGTAATCTCCGGTAGGTTTAATAGTGATAGATTTATGCATTATGCAGTATGGCACCAAAAATATCATGGTAGTGCAGATGGGCACTGAGAGCGCAGAAACACAGAAACAGATAACATGCAACATTGTGTCAGGAGATAGGAGTACAGGTTGCAAAGATGAAAGGAGAGGGAAGAAAACCCAGAAATGGAGAGAAGTTTAAGGAAAGAAACTCCATAAAAAAAAAAAATGCCTGTTACACAGAATGCACTGTACTATCAGAAGAAAAGGAAAATCTTCCAAAATGCCATCACTTTTGTACCTTATTGGTTCATTATTATGCTCTTGGCACTGAACACTCTAACTTACTAAAAAAAATTCCATTTATTTGAAAATAAACAAATTATCCCAGGTGACCCATAAGTTTTTGTGCACAGAGAAGAAAGATGACTATGTGATGGTCAGCTGGTACACCAGCCTGTTTTTCCTTCACTGAGATACTGAGAGCTACCACCAGCTGGCTCATGAGTGCCTATGATTTTTCCCTTTTTTTATACTACATGAGAGCAAGTAGGAAGGACTGTTATTGCAACAAAAGCAAAAACAGCAGCAAAGAAAACATCATTAGAAGGTAATAGATGTAAAAGCAAAGCCCCACATTAGAGAATCAGGTCATTAGTGGCCCTGTGTGACTCTGAACTGACTGTGACTCTGACAACAAGTATGAGAAGTGTTGTCAAATGTGGCTGGTGTTCATACCTATTTTTTTCTTTTTGGTCCTAAGCACTCTCTGATGAATACTTTTGGTGACTTTCTAGAATGCTTACATGTACTAGAAAAGCTCTGTGTGCAGGAGCAGTTTCCCTTTTACTGTCTGTCTGAAGTCTTAATTCCCAACAAGATTTTCAGTTCTGTGTTTTGTTTTATTTTTTTATTTTTATTTTTATTTTTATTTTTATTTTTATTTTTATTTTTTTTTTTTATTTTTTTTTTTTTTTTGGTTTTTCGAGACAGGGTTTCTCTGTGTAGCTTTGCGCCTTTCCTGGAACTCACTTGGTAGCCCAGGATGGCCTCGAACTCACAAAGATCCGCCTGCCTCTGCCTCCCGAGTGCTGGGATTAAAGGCGTGCGCCACTACCGCCCGGCTAGTTCTGTGTTTTAAAATTTATCCCTGTCAGAAGAATGTTGGGGAGAATTCATGGCCATAGGGAGCCATGAAGGGGCCTGAAGTGGGAGAACATTAAGAGAGAGAGCATTTCCACCACCGACAGTCTTAATAGAGTCCTGAAGTGAGAGTACACAGAGACAGCAACACAACTATAGGAAGCCATGATACCACCAGAAGGGAAAGGGAGTCTTCACATCCCGCCTCCTGCTTTTTGAAAGACTAATAAAAATAATGTTACAAAGAGACATGTTGTCCTCTATCTTCAATATTTCAAATGACAGCACCTACTCCAAGATCTTTTAGTGGTGGCCACGATGACCACCAACACTGTTACCCTAAAGTCCCATTAGTTTATTGGGATTAGTTGTATATGACTCCACTCAATCAGCCTGCCCATTGAAGGTGTGCTCTGCTGTTCTTTTTTGTTTTCCGTAGGGCATATTGAAAGGTATCATTTAGTTTTGTCTGAAAAGGAATGGCTAATGCATTGCAATGAGACAATAGAATGCTTAAAATGAGAAGGATTTTCAAAGCCAGGTACTGGCAAATGAGCAACTAGAGCTTCTAAATAGTGCCGATAAGACTGTAAATTGGCTCAATTATGTTATTATCTAGCATAAAGTTATCATATTGTCCTATGACAGAGGTAATCCAATACTAAATATGAATAAAAATATCACAATTCCAAAAAACAAAATCATTATGTAACAGCATTAACCTATAAAAACATCCATTACAAACAAATCCTCATTAACAATGGAATTCATACATAGATAATTGCAACATGGTATTAAAACTATGAAAAATTAAAATAATGGAAGATTTTTGTCAGTGGGGCCTCATGTATGGTCCTGGAGTACATTATGCTAAGTAAAAACAGTGGTCACAGAAAAACAGGCTTTATTTCACTCAGGAAAACAGACCTAATTTTAAGTCAAATTTACATATGTTAACATCATAAAGGTGGAGTTCAGTATAAAGGGGTAAACAGAGTAGAAGCATAAAACCACTCTATAGCCAAGCCCTTTCTAAGTCCTGCCAGCCAGCTCCCAAATAATAGTGTGGAGACATTTTATTAATTATGAAAGCTCAGCCCTTAGCTTCAGCTTGTCTTACTAGCTCTTTTAACTTAATTTAACCTGTTTCTATTCATCTACATTTTGCCTTGGGGCTTTTTACCTTTCTTTTATTCTGTATGTCCTATTTTCATGCTTCCTCCATGTCTGGTTGGCTGACACCTGTCCTCTGCCTGGTGTCTCTTTTTGTCTCTTCCCTAAGCCTAAATCCCCCCTCTACCTACTCTCCCTTCCCAGAAATTACACCTATACTTCTTCCCTCACTATTGGCTGCTCTTTTTTATTAGACCAGTCAGATGCCTTAGGCAGGCAAAGTAAAATAGCAACACATATTTACATAATTAAACAAGTATAACACATCTTTGAATAGTTAAACAAATATGCAGTGTAAACAAATGCAACACATTTTACATAGGTAAGCAGATGTTCCACAACATTTTCCCCTTTTTGCCTAAAAAAAAATATGAAGTAAGAATTATATTTACAATATCCAGTCCATTTGCATTTGGCAAATTCAGAGAAAATATTCCATTATCTATCCTATCTTGGTGAATCCAAAGTTGTGTACCTAGTTTACTATCTATCCTAACTTGTATTACCAAAACAAAATTATCTTTTTAGAGCTCAAAACATTTTCTTAGATAAGCACTTTAGTCTTTTTGTTTGTTTGTTTGTTTCTCAACTTTATAAGCTTTAAATCTCTTATATAAGTTTCTTTTCTCAATTTGATTACAAGGAAAACTATAACTATCTCATCTTCAACTCCCTCCATCAGAGACCTGAGAAAGATATAATATTACATGAGTTTACAGGAAGTGCAGAGCAAGCAACTTACAAAACTACAGAAATGACTGAAGCAGAAGTCACCTAAGTCCTCTGTACCATTGGGGCATTCATCTTTGGCCTACAGGCCTAGAATATCTGACAGATTTTTCTGTGAAACAGAAATTTTGAAGGATTATTGCACCTTGTCTTGGCAATGTTTGGCTGTCTTTTTCCTTTGTGTCCTGCTTGTCCAATTTGGACAGCATAATGTCAGCAATCAAGGGAAGGGCAGTTCCTTGCACAAATGGCTATCTTTGCTACAAATGAAAGCAAACTCCACATGGAGATTCTTTTATGTCCATCATCTTATTTTGAAGTAGAGTGGTGCTGCCAGGAGCAGACATGTCTCACTATCATGAAAAGCCGTAGGTTATTAAAACATCTTAAATGCCATATTCTGTAGGTCTCTGAAGTGTTTGAAGGTCTAAAATACATCTGTTTAACCTTGAAAACATACCTAACATAACTACAAGTTTGACTGTTATAGATGACTATTAACCTGCATTTCTTAATTATCCTAAACATATAAGCCTTGTATTTTCCCATTACACTGAGACCAGACAACAAATGTCACAGCTAGTTTCCTTAGGACTTGACTATTATCTCAATTTTTCTTATGGTCCCCTGGGGATGCTGTTGCCCCCAGACAGCAGGAAGTAGTCTAGAGAACACAATGCCCACCCACATTCTCAAGAGGTAGGGTGGGTGGTTTTTGATCATTTGGTGAGTTATGGATATTTGTCATCATTTAGTGGGGATGTAGAAATATAGGATATAAAAAAAACCTATTTATCTCAAAGTTCTAGTCATTGAAAGTATATTTGAGTATAGACACCATAAATGATATAAGCAAGATGCAGTGCATATACCTATTCCCAGCTATTGGGAGACTGAGGCAGGACAATCCCAGATCTAGGCCAGCCTGAACACTATCATGAGGCCCTGATTCAAATAATAATGAAACAAACAAAAAAAAAACCCGAGACATGGTTCAGTGGTGAAGTGCTTTGTCACACTTGAGGTTCCATGTGTAGCACCACAAAATTAAAAAAGGAAAAATTTAAATTTAAATCTGGTAACTCTGATTTGACCACTACCCACCTGTGTATGGTTTACCCAAATAATTGAACCAAATAAATAAAACATGCACAAATACTTTGAGTCAATCAAAAACTTGAAAAAAATAAAATAAAATCCTATACAACATTGAAGTAGATTGCTGTTTTGACATAGAAAGCAACACAGAAATGATTTTGATGAAACATTACCAGGCATGCCTTGAATATGAATTGCATAATTTCAGTATTATTTAATGATACTGAAAATCAATATACTCAAAATCTTGGATAATGACATGTCTGCTTTCTGGATCCCATTACCTATGGTTGGCTCAAATAACAATAAATTTATAAGCACTACCAATTTCTTTGATTTTAATTCACCAACTACTCTCTTTTTACCCTTGGTTTTTTGAGTTAGGGCTTCTCTGTGTAGCCTTGGCTGTACTGGAATTTATCCTGGTCCTCTGTAGACCAGGATGGCCTCGAGCTCAGAGATCCACCTGCCTCTGCCTCCTGAATGCTGAGATTAAAGGCATGTGCCACCTAGCTTACTGTTCTTGATTTTATTATTCACCACCAATAGCAGAGAGAGATATTTTTGTTTGCTTGTTTGTTTTTGTCTTTATTATTTAGATTAATACTCTGATCATACATTTCACTTTATAGATTAGTATACAGTTCATAAAATGGTTTATAAAGGGCTTAAGTGATGGCATGGTTGTTTTGATGTACCTGTGCACCCATGATTTCTTGATTATATTTGGTCAGTTCATACACTAATATTTTATTTGCAAAAGTAAGTTATATATCAGTCTTGTTTTATGGTTCCAGCCATTTGGCCTCAGATTTCACTCAAAGTGAGGCAAATCCTACTTTAAAAAATGATGTCACAAGAATAAGACATAGCCTGAATCTTCTTGTTTTGTACAATTTAGAAAGCGTAGAACAGAGCCTAGCCAAATCTCCACATTAAACTCACACTGTGATAATACTTAAAGAAGCTCTTCAGTCTCCCCCCAAGATGGAAGAACAGAAATTGTCAACAGCACTCAGTTGTACCATGCTTGTTAATCTGTTTTTTGAGTCTCTGCATTTTTTAAAACTTTTTTATTGATTCTTTGTGTATTTCACATCATGCCTCATGATCTCACTCACCTAACCACCCCTTTGCATCTGTCCTCTGCTCTTGCCACATCTCCCCTCCCCTGAGATAAAACAAAGAAAATATTGAAAAGAAAAGAACACTCTCCTCATGGAAGCTGTAGTATGCACAGTGAGCCACACATTTATATACCCTTTGGTCCACACATCTTTATTTGCAAGTGAGTCATTGGTCTGTTTCGAGGCCTCTGGTTTCTGCTACACTATGGACACTGGGCCCTCAGTGGGACTCCTCTGGGATATCTTGTTGTTGTCCTGCATCATGGAGATCCTGTAACTTTGGGGATGCAGAACAAGCCCTGCCATATGCTCCAGCAGATCATAGATGAGGTGGTTGTTGGGATGACCCAAACGATAGCTCTGGTTCTGGACCTGGGTGGTTGCTGAGTTGGTCAGCTTACTGGCTCTCCCTCATCATCAACACAAGGGTGAGCTTTCTAGCATTGTCCAGGCTAGTTCACCCTACACAGTAAGCAGCAAGGAGTTGAATCAGTTCTCCTCCTCTAAAACCCTTGGTCGATTAACCTACACATATACCACCAGGACCAAGTCTACTGTGTTGATAAGGGTCTGTTCTCCTTAGTGCTGTAGCTGGTGAGGGGCAGGGGAAGTAATCTTGCCTGCTGCAGGTGTCTCAGGAAGAGCAGGGGAGGAGGGCATCTTCCCCTTGCCTTTGTGACCACACGGCAGACAGGAGTTCGGGGACAGAACTTCCACTCTGGTGACCTCAAAGCAGGCTCACCCATGCCCCCATCAACAGGGGCAGCACTACTACGCTGCTCAGGTAAGGTGCAGGGCCTGCTGTCCAGAGTGTTGCAGCCAGTGAAGGGCAGGGCTAGCTCTTCCACTCTGGTGACCCAGGGGCCTTCTCTCCCACCTGCAGCAGGAGGTAAGGAGGTGAGGGGTCAGGGGAGACTTCTCTGCCTCACCCACACCACTGCATGACAGACAAGCAGTGGGGGCCAGCTCTCCTACCTCCCTGCCCTCGGGGCTGCTCAGCTGCAGAGCCACCATCCGGGTCAGCAAAACTGTGCTGCTCAGGCAAGAGGTAGGCTCTGCTTTCTCAGTGCTGTTGTTTGTGAGGTGCTGGGTCAGCTCACCACTGCTCATGCTCTTGGGGCCATTTCTCTTACCTGCTACAGGTGGTGAGGAGCAGGAGCACAGTAGAGGGCCTCTCCCCTTTGCTCATGCTGCCATATGGCAGAGGAGGGGCAGGACTGGATCCCCCATGCTCACATTTTACGGGCTGGCTCACCACTGCCCCTGTCAGCGGGTCGGCTCCACTCCACTGTACTGCCCAGCTGAGATGTGAGCCTGCTGCCAGTGGTGAGAGGCAACACATGACAGACAAGAGGACCTGAACCAGTTTTCCCACTCTCACACCCTTAGGGCCAGCTGGCCCATGCACCTACCAACAGGGTCAGCTCTGTCATGCTGCCCAGGTGAGGTGAGGGAACCATTCTCTTGATCGCTGCAGTCGATGAGGGGCATGTCAAGTTCTCCCTAGTATTTCAGCCATTGAGAGGTGAGGCCAACTCTATGCAGCCCTATTGTCTCAGCCATGCACATCAACACAGACAACAGCTGAGGAATGATCATGGGTGCAGACATGACCCTCAGCAGCAGCCCAAGCCCAGACATCAGCATGGACCTGGGTGGCACGCAGGCAACTCACCTCAACCCATTCCTCACAGCTTTCACCTCTTTGGAGCTGCCTCTCGCCACAGTGCATGTACCATTCTGTCTTTTTCTCTTTCTTCCATACCCCACCTTATATTTGCTCCTCATAATAGAGCTCAACCACTCAGTACCACAAGGTGACGGGTGGGCCCCTGTTGTCTTTCTTCTCCGAGGCTGGGGTGGAGAAACCCAGGCCAGCATGTGGATCTCTGTCTCCCACTCAGTCTCTAAGTCTCTGCATTTTAAATGGAGTGTTTGAACCATATTTAGATAATAGGTACTTACATTCTAGAGCTCAAGCTATTTTATTTTTTGTTTATTTATTTTAAATACATATTTTAAATTTCTTATAAACATTAAATCCTATATATTTTGTGTATCTGTATATTGGTATGTGTATGTGTGTGTGTGTATTTATCTATGGAGTTCAGATGAGGGAATTGCCTACCCTGGAGCTGGTGTTACAGGCTGTTGTGAGCTACCCAGTGTGGATGCTCAGAACTGAACTCTGACCACTTCCAAAAACAGCCAGCTTATTAAACACTGAGCGACCATAGCTCTTGCAGAACATTTTTAATTTTCTGTTTTCTGTTTCTGAAACTAACTTTACTGTTTTTTCTTTATCTCTGGACAGCTTGACTACATTTTAAAATTCTAGTGTTATTTATTCATTGTGATTTTGAGTATATCACTTTGCCTACCTTTTAAAAATAATGTCTATAGCTATGTTTATGAAGTCACTCATGTTATTAGTTAAAAGCTCTTGTAAAATAGAAAATTATCTCCTCCCTTCATGTTTCTTTATTTTCTGTTTTTTTATATCAAAGTTCTATTAAGCATGTTCTCTCTCTCTCTCTCTCTCTCCTCTCCATATATATCTCAGGACATGTTCTCATTTTTAATTTAATTATTAATCCAATTTAGAAAATCTGACAACAGAAATAATGTATTTCACCTGGCAGTGGTGGCTTATGCCTCTAATCCCAGAAATGGGGAGGCAGAAGCAGGTGAATCTCTATGAGTTTGAGGCCAACTTGGTCTACAAAGTGAGTTCCAGGACAGGCTCCAAAGCTACACAGAGAAATTCTGTCTTGAAAAATCAAAAGAAAAAAAGATGTATTTCCATATAGTTTCTTTACTATATTCTTTCTTCTTCACAGTTTTTCAAAGTCTATGTTAACTTTGCTGTTTGTAGAGCAACTTAGTACTATCTTAGAGATAAGACTTCTGAAAATTTCTTCTTTTATTTTACCCCAATCCAAGAGTACCTTTATTTTTCTCTGGTTCCTAAAAAGTGTTTATGCAGAAGATAGCATTTGAGTTGGGAGATCTTTGCCTTCAGTGTTTTAGAGATAGTGTATTATTTCCTTTTAAACAGTATATTTTTGATGAAAAAACTTCAGAAAAACATAAAAATAACTCCTACACAGAAGGCATTACTTTTAAGATTTTTTTCTCTAGTTTTCAGTTTAATTTTGATGTATTTTGGTATCAGTTTCCTTTGTGGCCGTTACAGTTTCTTAAATCTATGTGCTCATGTAGATTGACAAATTTGAAATAATTATTTCTTGAAGTAATTTTTCAGCTGCTAGTAGATTGCCCACTCCTCAGTAGATGACCGCACAGCCAAGCACATACAAGGAGCATCAATTGGTCTCAGGGTTATTAATAACAAGAAAGGGATATAAAATTGAGAGGGAGACAGGACGGGGAACACAGGGGACATTGAGGAAAGGTAGTGATAGATGGATATGATCAAAGTACCTTGTAGAAATGTATGAAATTCTCAAAAGTTTAAAAAATATTAGAAAAAAATATTTGTCATAAATGCAGTAGTAATGTCAGATTGGTTGAAAATAATGGTAAAGGATGTATTATATTATTATATATACATCATTCAAGGAAAACCAGCATTATCACAATAGTATCAGATCACGTAGAGTTTACAGCACAAAGAGTTAAAGGGAAGGAGAGATAACTTTAATGATGATAGTCCACATATGGAGAAGTTCTAGCTATACATCAAACAGGTCCAAAATACATAAAACAAATATGAGAATTAAAAAAAAATAGACAAATATGCAAAAGTTATAAATAGCATTATTATCTTATCTCAAGATTTAAATAGAGAAAATATGTGTGAAAGAATTACAAATTAATATTATTTATTAACATTTAAACAAAATTCTTTAATAAACTATAAACCAGTAGAGCACAAGAGCATATAGAATAACAATGATCATAATCAGTTTTTCCCAAGTGAGCAAGGTTGATTTAGTAATCAAAATTCAATTAATATAATCTGCCCTACAAATAAGTTAAAATAGAAATATGAACACTAGCTTATTAATCAAGACAGAAAACAGTGTCAAAACTGACTACCAAGATATGATTAAAACTCTCAAAAAAGTACAGCAAAAAGAGGAAATATCTTTGATGAAGACCACTTACCTAGGTTACAGCTAGCATAGATTTTACTGGTAGAAGCTGGAAATTGCAGAGATGGAACATGCATAGTTCCTCAGTGCTAGTATCTATGCAATATTTATGGAGGAAATTTAAAAAAATATCCAAATAGTTAGAGAATCAAAGATGTTCATGGTTCCAAGACTCAATGTATCAATGATGCAAAAGCTAGCTAAAATAATTAGAATTTTTATATAATTTACTGAAGACAGCATCACTATAACATTTATTTGAAAACTACAAGAGAGTAGTTAGCAAATATGATATTAAACTAAGTATAAAGTCAAAGAATTGGTTTCATTGACTTGGGGAATTAGAGCAGTTTCGGTAATTAAAATTGTGCTGTGTCAATGGTGTGAAATCCCTGTAGATAGTGACTAGGAACCTCACAGCCTAAACAAGTCAACACCCACATATCCAGGAAAGAAAAGACGCAAATGCCACTCCACCGAGGAATGATGGAATACTCATGATGGCAAAGTGGACCAAATTTTAATCTCACATCATAGACAAAATCTCATCCAAAATGTAGTATTCAGTATTGAAAAATTTGACCCTAATTACAGAATACCTGTGGTATGTGTTTAGGTAAATAAGCCTTAAGAATTTATACAAACAGCATAATCATCAACAGAAAAAATAACAAACTGAACTTCATCAATTTGAAGGTGTCTTCTTCTTTTTTTTTTTAAAAATACATTATCAGAAATTAAATAAAAGATAGAGCTGAATAAAATATCTGTAAGACACATATACAACAAAGGGTCAATATCTACTCTATATTAAAAAACATAAAATCAACATTGAAACAACAAAAGGCAGATCGATGGTGAAAACAGAAAGACATGGTTCAAATAAAATATAGAAGGCAAGCACATGAAGAAAGGGTATCTGTATAATTAACTATCAAGAAATGGAAATTAAATGTGTAACAAGATGACAAATCATAATTTAGCACATGCCTTTAATCCCAGCACTCGGGAGGTGGAGCCAGGCAGATCTCTGTGAGTTCAAGGCCACCCTGGTGTATAGCGCGAGTTCCAGGACAGCCAGAACTATATCACAGAGAAACCTTGTCTCAAGAAAAAACAAAAAGAAAAATAATAATAATAAAATAAAAACAAAATTTAGAATTATGCATTTATCAACTTGTATTAGTAAGCATTGATCCAACAGAGTGGGAATCTTACTTTAACTTAAAAAAATCTACAGAGATATAGCTAAGGGTAGGAATATTCATAATAATCTAAAACAAGAATCATCTTAGATGTTCTTCATAGGGTGAGTGATTAAGCAAGCAGAGATATATCAATACCATGAATGCTACTTAACAACAACAACAAACCTCGAGTAAACAGACCCATAGTCTTGACAAAGGTCTTGATAAGTATGCAGAGAGAAGAGGAGCATTCATGACAAGTTACACAACTCAGGCCACATTTATACAGCAGATTTCACATATGGGGAACATATTCCTGCTTCTTAGTGCTGAGTTAAAGTAGTGTCAGGGGGAGTAGATGTGGTAATAAAAGAAGCAACTTAAGGAATTCTTGGAATGATGAAAATGTCTATATCCTGCTGCATCAGTGTCATCATACTGAATTAAATTTTATAGTAGATTTCCTAGCTGTCAGCACTGGAAGAAACTGGGTAGGATATACAGAATACCCTTGCATTGTTTTTATAACCGAATTATGATCTTTAACTTTCTCATGAAAACTTAACCAGTCAACATGTCTTTAGTGTTTGGGAGCACAATTTTGTATCGTTGTTTAGAGTTCAATAGTTCTTGACATGCTCAATCACTTAAATCATTGGAAGAAGGACGATTAATAAACCAGGGTCCATTGATAACCATTTTGTCAGAACTCACTTTCTAATTCATTTTTTGATGGTATATTCCATAGCTAGAAGAGACATGAGCATGTGTACATACAGGTTCTAAACCTGATAGATGTCCTATGTGATGTGGCCATGTACGTCTCAGATTTTAGCCACAAAGCCTAAAATTTTTCTTCTTTAGGGTCTACGCACCTTTATATAGTGCTTCTATTTCTTGTGATCACTTTTCTTATTTGTACATACATGAATTATTGGAATTATTTGTTAAAAAAGTCATATCAGTGTCTCCCAATAATCATGATAATGTACTTGAAACCCCAAAACTTTGACATTTAGTCATGACTTAGTTTCTAAATGCATTTTTAAGAGCTTTGTAAAAGTAATAATAAGCATACCTGGAGTCTGACCAAAAGAAAGGAAACATGAACAAACCCGGATCACATACTTACTGAAGCGTCTGGTGATTAAGGTGTTTGATTTTATACATGCCTCAGTTATGATGTGGACAGCCAGGGAACATATTCCTATATCCCAGCAAGTGGAAGATTGAAGCAGGAGGAGCAAAAGTTCAGGGCTAACCTCAACTACATGAGACCTCATCTCATAAAAGATAAGTAAACATGAGTACTCTAATGTTATAGTAAGAAAACAAGATTTGGTGAAACAAAATTATTAATCTTAGCCAATTAATTATAATGAGGGTAAAAGTCATCCAAAAATATACATTTGGGAAAATTGCTAAGTTATTTAAATAACTTATAAACTGGAAGAAGTAGCTCTATCATTTGTATATAAATCTGTCTGTCAATCTATCATATATCACCTGCTTCTCATTTATCCACCTATCAGTCTGTCTGTACATTTTCTATAAATCATTTAACTATCCATCCATCCATCCATTATATATGTTTGTACCTGTACCTGTCTATTATGTCATCTATCTATCCATCTATTACATATTTATCTATCATATCACTAACACCCTTATATCTATGATCCATCCATTCATCTGTCTATTCTTTATCTATCTGTGTGTCTGTCTATCTATCTATTATCTATCTACTCATCCATTATCTACCATCAATCTATAATTTTGTCTATCTACCTAACACACACACACACACACACACATACACACCCCATACATTCATGAAATATTTTGCAACCTAAATCCATATTGAGTGGCATTTAGTCTAGTCAAATGTTCACAAGCACCATTGTATTGACATTTACCTTATTCATTCTTGAGCAACATTTGTTGAAATATCATCTGACGTAGATGCCCCTCTTTTTTTCTAGATTTTTCTAGCCAGTGACCTTGTTTTATGGATATTGCTGAAATAATCTTCCATTCTTCCCACCCCTCCAGGCTGAGCTCCAGCTTGTCATTGGTGATTTATGGCTGCCCACTGTTTGGCATCATCAAGGGGGTAGAACATGTATTTGCCCTCCGGAAACAAAATGGAAACATAAATAAAAACTGCATGGTTGATTGGCCTGCTTCTGGGGAGGTAGCCACTCTTAATAGAAATCACTTCCCTTCTTCTCTTTCCCTAGCTTGCTGTATCACAAAAATAAATGGAATTTGGGTCTGGATGCCATCTCTTCCTCCATTTTTATAAATATTATTAAGTGTTAAATTGGGTGATATGAAATCAAAGTTTTGAGGTAGTCTAATGAAAAAAACAGTCCAATTAGGTCTTGTGTGGCCAAGTAAAGACCAGAATAAAAGTGTGTCCTCTCTGTTCCAAAAGATAAGAGTCCACCATCCACCCCAGGACAATGGATAGGTCAAAATCCTTATACATATAATATATTGGAGGAAATAATGCTGGCCATGGTGGAAGTATAGGGTGAGAAGAAAAGAACGCTGGGTTATTTAAGCAAACTGGATTATATCACACTATATTAATAGTCCAAAATATGTCAGTACAAATTATTATGCACAGTTGATACAACTTCTCTACATTCTTCAATAATCATTTCCCATCCAAGTAGTGATCACTATGGAGGTAAAGTTAGGATGATCTCTTTTTTGTGATATTTTAACATTCCCCACGTATTTCTAAGACAAGTCTTCCACTTTGATGCTCTCAGTAGGCCTCTAACATGGAAGGGCAAGTGTCACACACGTCTCTGTACACGTTGTACTCAGGTTCTGAAAAGTTCAGGATTTAGTTCACTGGCTTCCAAGAGTGGCTTTCCTAATATTGACTTTCGGATTTTTTTTTTTAACGTTCAGTGGAGGAATTTAGACTGTGCACAATTATTTTATGCCTTCATATAGCATTGCTAGAAAAGATGTGTGTGTATGTGTCCCTTAATCTATTTCCACATTCTCATGATGATGAACATCCTCAAAATTGCAAATAAATTCCTTCTTTTATTGCTTCATGGATGCCAATGAGGAGAAGACGGGAAGGTTCTAGTAGACTGGTCAGCTAGCATTGTTAGTAAGCTTTAAATTATAATGATAATTCTGTGTTAGGTACTGTGTACACATGGTAGTTATACTGGAAGAGGTAAACTAGATACTCCAAGGATACACAGATAGGATACTGTAAGCCAAATGGTAGTACCATCAAATCAACAAAACTTCAAAATATTCTTCACCAAATTATTTGTACATGTATTTTTAGAGAGAATTATTGGTAGGAGAAGAATCTTTTACAGCTGTATGAGTATATGTGACTGTATCTGTGTCTATATATGCATGTGAGTATCGTGTGTGTGTGTGTGTGTGTGTGTGTGTGTGTGTGTGTGTGATGTATGTGCGAGTATGTGGGTATATATATCTGGAGTTTTTGTCTTTCTATGTTACTCCTTTGAGAAACAATCTTTCACTAAGCCTGGAGATAGTTTGTTGGCCACTGAACCCTAGAGATCCTTTGTCTCCTCTTAGTGCTGAGGTTGTAGGTATGTGTACAACCATGCTTGACTTTTTAATATGGATTCTAGGGATTTGAACTCAGTTCCTCATGCTTGTAAAGCAAGTGTTCTTACCCAGTAAGCCACTTCCCTATCTCAAACAGATCTTCTTATTGTCATTAAATCTAGATGAAAGTGTTATTAAATCAGAGTTAGGCATCATATAGACCTCAGAAAAACTATGTAACTCACCCATGATGTCAGAACCAATGAGGCGAAATTAACAGGAGAGGCTCAGCCAGGAAGATGTGCATCTGCTATCAGAGATAGAGAGAGATGCTTGAGGTCTTAACACCATACCACTTCATTTAATACATATTTCCCTATGTCTTAAGAGACATTATTCTTCCAGTGTCAAGTCCATATGAATTTGCCTAAATGACTGCTTTCAGAAGAAAATATCCACTAAAGCTGAGAAAACCCTATGTACATACTTTGTTTGAAGACAGGGCCTTGTGTCCCCCAAGCTGGCCTCCACCTTGGTAGGATGACCTTGAACTTTCTGTGGTTGTATGCATGTACCACCATGAACGATTTATTCAGTACTAGGATCTACCCAAATCTATGCCAACACTCTATGTACTAAGTGACATTCCCAGCCCATCTGAACCTATTTTAGCACGCCATTGTATCAGGCTTACTTTATTAAGTAACTTGTATTCATTCACTGTAGCAAGGTACCTCCTATTGGGTAGGAATTCAACAAATGGTGCTCACAGCATATGTGGCGTCTATTCCAAGAATCTTTCTGTATGTAGGAAAAGATCTGTTTCTTCAGAGAAAAATAGATGTTGACATTATATATGGAGCCTGAAAAAGAACCTTGCTTTCACTTATATATTGGTTCAATTTATATATATGGTGTGTTGGTGTTACATTTCAATGAGGGAAATCAAAATTATTGCATTTCAAAAAATTATTAAATTATCAATATAAGAATTAAAAAGTATAAAGACTCTCATAGTCAAGGCAAAACTTCTAGAAACTTTTGGTTTATGTGTGTTAAGGTTGGATACAGAAAAGAAAATAAACATACTTGTGATGGAATATTTGCATAATATGTATCCTTGGCAAGGTTGACTTTCTGGAAAATTCACCCCACTGTGTTCTTTCAAACCCAGTTCTACACTGCTCATCTTCACAATGCTTCATAGAGTAGAGACCATTCTCTCCACTCCCCTCTTTCTTCCCATCTCCTTGAATAAGGTTCCCTTTTTACTCCTCAAGGACTGTATTTATCATCCTCTTTACATATGCTTGTCCTTACTGCTCTGGATTTATCATTGTGAAAATGACAATTAGCTTTCATATACCCCAAGTGCCAAAGAAAGGATATGTGTAACTGGATCTGTTCAAGGTCATTGTCCTGAAACCACTGGGCATTCTGCTACTGTCCACATTTTTGTTGCTGTTTGAGGATGCCCGTACTTTATACTCAAGTATGGTGTCACTATGTGTAATAGGAAAATACTAAGGGTAGGGATTCAGCTATTTGTGTGATCACTAGTCATGATCTCAGGCTTTTGAGTCACAGACATTTTTACACTTCTGAGGTCCACACTTTCCCAGCTCTAAGACTTTTTGCATGTGTCTTGCAAAACATGTCTTTCTGTTACCATGTTTTAAAAAGTGCTCTGGCAAAAACAAAACAGAAAGAGTCTACTTTAGCTCACAGTTCTGGGACTTACAATCTATCATGGTGGGGAAGTCATGTCAGCAGGCAAAGGAAGCAAGATAGCAGGAGGCCACTAGGCATGTCTATAAAACCTCAAGTCCCACTCCCAGTGACTCACTGTACACACCAGTTCCCCACCTCACAAATATTCAACAATTTTCCCAACCAGTGTCATCAACTGGGGACCACATGTTCAAACACATGCATGTAGGGGGACATTTCATTTTCAAACTAAAACAGTTAAATTCTGTAAGGTGGAGGTTGGTTAATTTCTGTATGACTTTTTCACTAAAATCAAACAAAATCATAGCTGTTCATGGGCTCCTTTTAAGGCACAATAAAAAAATTGTATCTGAAATACTTAACACTGTCTTCAGTACCTTTATATTGTAGCCTTACACAGTGGCAAGTGTTGAGCACATTACTGAGTATAGTTAGACAGACTAAAAATGCCCTAGCTCCAAAGATGATTCCAAGCTCCAGAGTCAACAGACACGCATAGGAGAATGAGCCATATTTTAATATGAGGAGTTTGTCCCAATTTTAGACTCAGTGTCTTCATCATGGGGAGGTGTGAACACCAAAGGACAGGTAGGATAAATTGCAAATTAAGTAGGTAGAATGATGTCCTTTGATCATGAAGAAATAGGCCACTAGCTCAAGAATGAGAGGGACTTACAAAAACCAGAAAAGTCAGGAAAACAGGTTCTCCCTCAGAGAGTTCAGAAGCAATGAAATTAAGGCAACACTGTGATTTTATGTTATAGTGCACACTTGAGATTTTTTAATTTAGAATTTAAGATTGTACATATATGATGTCTTAAGCCACTAAGTTTGTGGTGATGTGTAATAACAGCAACAAAAAACTCATCCAACTGGAAATATAGAGGGGTAAGCATAGGAAGCTATATAGACCGGCTCTCTTCCTCTCATATTTTCCATCTAAGCTGTGCTCTTGGTTTTCTTAACCAGTCACTCAAGAGAGAGACACCTGGGAGAATGATAGACAAAATGTTCTGGTCATTATGGAAGTATATTCTGCAGATTTCTCTATCTAGAAAAAGAGAGAAGAAACTAAAATTCTGAATCTGAAAAACAAAACAAGAACATTAACAGAAAAAGGACACTACTTTACATTCTTCCTGTGAATGTCTGAACTTCTTTCACTCAAGTTACTTAACTGCATTAGGGTCCTACCTAGAATGCTCAATTAAAAAAAATACCTTTACCAAAATCTGGTACCCAGTATGTATAACTCTTAAATGATTTTTTCTGGCAATTAAGTGCTAAAACTTTCTATCCATTTATTCCCTCTCTTTTACTACCCTTAAGGATACTTTATCAGAGACATACATCTTTGTTTCTCCCTCATCATCTTAATCTCTTTGTGCCTTAATATTTTTTTTTTGACTTCTTCACTGGACCTCCAGTGTATGTCTTTTCTATTGTCAGTTTAGTGGCAGCTATGCTTCTCATCTGGGAACACATCTTTAAGTTGCTTAAATATACGTATGAGTGCTGCGGTATTGATGCCTGGTAAGTATAAGAAAGACTGATTACTATCTAACAAGGAAGAAGTGGGGACTGTAAATGAGGCAGGGATATCAGAGGAAGGAAGCCAGGAGAATGGGGATGTGGCAGTGTATGAGGTGAGTGAAGGGAAAGATCATGTGAGCGAGCATCTCAATAATACAAGAGGGGAATTGGATCTGAAAGGAGTGGGGATAAATATGGTCAAAAGACATTGTGTGAAATTCTTAGATAAAAAGTAAAACCAAAGGAAGAATAAAGGAAGTTCCATATAAATGTAAAAGTGAGTGTTTATTCACAGGTATTAAGTTGAAGGCAATACCAGTGGTTTCAATAAAGGTAAGCAGATATAAACATGCAGATGTAGATATGTTCAAGAGGGAATGCATTATGATTTGTGTATGCATCCATTCTGCCCAGTAGCAGGGCCCATGAAAAATTTCCCCCCAAGGTCAGCATGCACATCTGGCATGTAAGTGTAGGTCTCTAAATACCAGGAAATCAGTGCTGAGAGGCCTAGGAAAACATGCTCCTGAGATGCTTCTCTGTAACCTGAAGCAAAGAAATAATTGAGGAAAAGATTGTGACTCATCAAAAGCACAAATGAAAACCACCTTGAAACATTGTTTATTGGCCAAACATGGTGCAGTTTGACTGTGAAAACATTGATCCTGAAAGATTGTAAAATTTTGAGTAAAAATGAGTCAATGAATCTATCTGGCTGTTTTCAAATAAGCAATTTGACAGGAAAAATATATTTATATGATCTTAAAATACTTCAATATAAAATATTTATAAAATTATACTTAGAGAATGAATCATTTCTATTGAAAAATTTTGGAGACACCACTTTATTAAATTAATAGAAATAACAGGATGGGCCAGGGATATATCTCAGTATTAGTGTGGTTGTCTTACACTTGCCACCTAGTTAAATATATAAGTTCTGAGTCCCACTCAAACACACATAAGTATATATGTAACATCAGTGGTACTGAGACAAATTCAAAATAGTGACCACCTAGTAGAGGTCTTTCTGTCAAATGTACACAATGTGAGTAAAAGCAGGAAACATTAGTCAAGTCCAATTGAGAACCATCTAGAATAGAATCATCTTGTAATAACTGCATGTGTCTGGTTTATAAAAATCAAGAGAGCCAGGAGTATTGTAGACTGAAGGAGACCAGAACATGTGTTTATGGACTTGATCCGCGTATCAAAAGAGCGTTTGATGAATGTCAGTACAACTTAGAGTATACTAAGGGTACAGCCCTCTTGGTTTCCTAATTGTGATGGCTGCATTACAGCTGAGTGGGGGGAATGCTCTTATTTGTAGTGAACACCCACTAAAATGTACAGTGGTGAGAGCCATCATGTCAGCACCTCGCCCTCGGAAGAGTCAGGGGGAAATGTTCTCGAACTGCACTTGCAATTTTACTGTGCTTGAGGATTTTTTCCAAACACTTTTTATAGCCTCTTAATGCCCACAAACATAATTTTCCTACATCAATATTCCACTCTCATTCACTCCTTGCCTGCCTTTCTTTCTGGAATAACTTTTTCGTTCCCATTGGCTATTTATGAGATACTAAGATGAATTACCTTTGTGTAAGATCTCATATTCTACAGGAACTTAGGACTGAGTAAACTGGTGGAATATTGATTAAGTTTAGTAGATGCAAAAAATAACTGAGTTGGAAATTCTTTGGTTAAAGTAATTGCCCATTGTCTAACGTTCCTCGAACCTGCATGTCTTGTGTGTGACTTAGTAGAGTTCCTTCTATGATATCAAATACATTTTCATGTGACCACATGTGCTTGCTTTTTAATCTAGAGAGAATGATCAGTCTTCAGTACATAGAATTCCCTCTTGAGGTTGCCATTATGTTTTATACATATCTTTGTTGTAACTGCATGTTGAACCACCTTGCTTCCTACCTTGTCTCTGTACTGGAAAGAGTGTTTCCACGGGACCAACTCATACTCAACTTAGTAACCATGGAGAGATGGGAGCACCTATAAATGTTTGTAATCTTGTACTGACCAATGAATAAACAAATGATTTAAGCCCTCAGTGGATTTATGAATGAATGAGTGATAAATGGCACAGCAGAGCCCATGACTTTACTGTTTCTGCCTTTGATCACAGGAGGATGATGGATCATTCATCCCAGCTGAGAAGAGGTGTCTGATTTGTGGTGTAGTTTAGCAATGGATGGTGATTTATAATTTTGCATGGGAATAACACACATTCCAATTGTGAGTTCTTTTTAATAAAAACATATGGTAGAAAGTTAATGATGATAATTACAAGAAAGAATGAGGCAAGAGAAGCTAAAGTTTCAAATGCCCTTAAAGGTTGAGAAACTACAACCCAAATCAGATCAATGGGCTTTATCATCTCATTACTCCCACCTCCACCCATTTCTATTTATAGTAGCACTTAACATTCAATGACCTTTACAACATTATGAGGCAAAACACTCGATGTGTTGGCCTTTTGATAATTTGAGGGCAGAATAACTCACAGTAGATTTATGAATTTTGCTAAGCACAGTAGCTCAAAACTTGTGAAAGATGTGCAAAGTAAAATTATATTTAAGATCATAGACAAAACAATTGTAGAAAATGTGTTCAACGTTTAAGGGAATACTCTAAACCTGTCCCCTGGAAGTGTATGAAAACGGAATACTTTGCATTCTCACTTAACATTAAACAATTATAAATAAGGCTGTATGACATAAATAGAGATATAAAAAGACCAGTACTGAAGATCTTACTCATGTATGGAATCCAGAAAAGTCAGTCTTATAGAAACAGAGACTGGAAATGGTTGTGGAAGGAAGCTGTGGGGAAATGAAGATGTGAGTGAGCTGGAGTGACCTGTGACAAGGGGTAGTGACACAGACGTGTGTGTATTACACTCTCATATTTCCAAAGCAATGTGTTTTTACATTGTCATCACTATAAAATGGTCCCTTGGTGTGGTAATAGATAACTCAGGCTCACTGGAATTTTTCTACAGTGAAAGCACTGGGCGTATGCTTTTGTTTTAAGTGTATTCTTTTTACAGACAATTCTCTTGCTGTTAGATATGTGAGCATCATAAGCTCCTGTATAGGACTGAATTTTTGTTGAATGTTTCCTCTGATCCAAAGGCTGCAGTTCCTGATATCAAACTTTTCCCCGAAGCAAATAAACATGAGTACAACTATTGTATGATCTTGGCACAGTAGCATTAACTAACAACATCTGTGGAAGTTAAAGGCTTTTTTCTCAGTTTTGCAGTTTCAGGATTGCTGAGTTTAATCCTATAGGCATAAAATGTGGGACCCATAACTTCGATGCAGGGAGTGAGTTATTTATATGACATTAGATAACGGTTAATTTCAAAGTATGTTTGTGAAAATGAGTGTCTCTGCCCCCTCTTCTGTGTGTTTAATGTAAACCAGGTTCTAGGTGGTGTCAATAATCTTCATTCATGTTGTTTTCAGAAAAAGAATGTTCACCTGACCTACTGAAGCAAAAACATCCAAAGCCAAGTTAAGTGTCCCCCAAACCACACAAAGATCATGGAAACAAATCAGAGCTTTTGTTCTCCTATAGAGTTTTGCAACGAAGCTTTGAAAGATCTTTAACAAACATTCTCATGTTAATCTTTTCACCAGGACAAGCAGAGGATGCAGATGGTTAAAAAAAAATGAATCTATTGACATAAAGGGAAAAATCTATTTTACAAGAATGCTAGCTACAGCTGATGAATCTTTATTTTTTTTTTCAAATTCATGCTAGTTAATGTCAATGCCATGCATGCTATGAATGGTAAAAAGGAAGTAAGGGTGTGAAACAGTGGCTCTGTTCTCACACTGTCCATTCACTTCTCCATTTGCAGAGAATGATCCTGTCCAGTGTGACACCTCATAGGGTTGTTATAAATCACAAACATATGACAAAGTTAACTGTAATTTCCAAAGTGCTTCAAAAGACATCAGTGGGAGCTAGTTCAGAAAACAGCAGAGCAATGTGTTATGCCAACTACCCACTGGGCTGCAGCTATGGTATTTGGGACATGTGATCATATTAGCCCAGGTATCTTGCAATGCCACTTGTACATCTTTTGTTTCCACCACAGTAGGTGACAAGATGACCCAATCCTAGCAGACCTTAGAGGTTTCCTTCCTTCTCTGCAATTGAAGACCAGAATATTGTCAAAGAAAGGGCTCCAGGCAATGGGCAATCTGCCCTCTGTAGCAGGGTTTGTGTTCTTCTGGGATTCTCTCATTCTGAACTAGCAAATCCCTCCCCAGGGTTTTGCCAAGCCAGTGCTTGTTCTTCTGTAGGCTCTGAGTTGTTCTCCTGAAGCCTCCCTTGTCAAAAGTCGCACTCACCCCCCACCTAGTTCATTTTTATTCCAAGGGATCTTATAATCTCTACAGACAATCCCACTAACTTCTAAGAGCAGTTCTCCCACGTCATGTTAACTCTATTCCATTCCCACCAGTCTAAGTATCTGAGAGGATGGTGGACTTGCAGGATTATTTGACTCTTGTCCATCTTCCCCTCTGAGTTGGAGCCTCCACGTAAATGTGAATTTGCTTTTGCTTATTGGTGTACGTAGTTACCAGTAGCATCACCTGACACTAAATACATATTAGCTCAACAAATAAATTTGATACAAAAGTGGTTCCCCAATGGTGTAGAACACATCTAATTACATTGTCCGATAAACTCCCAATTTTAAATAGAGGCCCTATTGTTTGCTTCTGAGAAATGTTCAATCAATTTGCAAAATGGATAAAGAAGAGTCCATTTTTCATGTTGGTTTGGGGGTAGAAAATGTACAATTAATGTTTGACATGAGATAATAAGGATAATAAATTAATTTGCTAGAGCATAAGCATTTCTGTATCTTAGTATATTTCCTTTCTGTTATTAAAGGAGGAGCAATGAAGAGAAAATTTTGGCAATGCACTTCTATTGCACAGGCAAAATAAGAAAGAATGGGTTAATTTGAAACATTTTATTCTTGAATATAAATCCAGTGTCCTGTACAGTCAACAACAATGGTAAACATCTATAGGAGGGTATGGTGTTTTCTTACATGTGCAGGTGATGTCAGTTCACTTTGTGCTTATTACTTTTGTGAATTTTTTTTCTTTGAAATTTAGCATCATTGTTTCATAAGTCTCAGAAACTTTTGCCTCTTTTGATTTGCTCCTGAAGAATATTAAAATCAGTTTAGGTTCATGTTCACACACCTAATAATACTATTAGTACCTAATACATAGGAAATATTGGAGGAATTCTGAAATGGATAACCAACTCTCATGTGATGAGATAACTCTTATTTAATGTCTTAAAGAGCTTCAAAGTTTCCTTGTATCAGAAAAGAACTATCTATGTTCTCCAGTATTTACCACATGATTAGTTAGGTCTCTCTGTCAAGATGGTAGGAGCCCCTGGGTTGGGCAAATCAAAACCCAGCAAGACCAAAATAAGATAAGAAAAGTGTCTGTTCTGCTGCATGGTTAGAGAAGAAATTATCGTCACTCAGATTCCTCATTGATTTTACTTTTAAAAAGTCTATTGTGACAGATCATGTACGTCTTCCCATATCTGATTTATTTTATTTCCCCCAAGCTCTAGCTTCACACATTCATTCAGCTCTAATGCAGTCCCCAAGGAAGCGGCTCACTTCAGTCTCTGCTGAGATCATATCAGGCCCTGCAGGACCCCTTTTCAGTGAAGCAGGAGATAAGCATGCTTCATTTTCCCTAGCCAGCTGCCTGTAGACATTTGGAAAGGTTTCCGTGGTAGGATTTTGGAGAACTGTGTAAGGAAGACTCAGTCTTATTCATACTTTATATATGTATACTGTTTGCTGTGCTACTGGATGAGCTCAGTGATGTCAATTTAATGATAATCAATACAAATATCAACTTTTAAACATTTTCGGATTTTTTAAATGGTTAAAGAGAGATCACTGTGTTCATTTTAATACAATCAGTTCCTAGTCTCCCCAAAATGAATAAAGCCTCATTTCATTAGCCATTCAACTAGACTCTAATTTTTTTTTAAATTTTGTTTCTGTGTTTTTCTTTCGGGGTGTGTATGTGTGTGTGTGTGTGTGTGTGTGTGTGTGTGTGTGTGTGTGTGTGTTGGGGGAAGCACTAAATTGTTCAGAATTGGCAATGTGTGTCTTTCAATCTTCCTTTTACCAAAGAATTCAGTGGAAAGTGTTGGCCACTAGCCCCTGGTTGTTACAGTTAGAATACTTCCCACATTAGTCATTGCTCATATCATGTGACAACATCTTAGCATATTTAGCATGAGTAAATTGGGGTACAACTAAATATTAATATTTCACTTGAAATCACATGAAAGAAAATCTGTCTTGGATAATAAAGTTTATCTGAACATTGTACCTGTAGAAAAAATCATAAAACTATATTTGTGACTAAAACTCACAAACCTACATTATTAATATTTTAACAGAAAAACAAGAAAAATCAGTATTTTGGATTTGTGTGCTTCCTTATGAATAAGTTTTTTTGATTTCTGTAGGGTTAGAAACAATTTTAGAAATAATTGAAGAGAAGCAAGGAAAGCTGAGTTATCTTTTTTTTTTTTTTTTTTTTTTTTAAGCAACCACTGTGGTGGCAAAGGGCACCACCGGCCGCTTTATTGTTACACCGTCAGTTCTGGCACGTGGGTGAGAAATATCATTAGTTTTCTGTTGTAGCTGTTGTCGCTTTTGATGATGTTTCTAGAGGGGCCATGCCAGGACCATGCTTTGAGTCCTAGAAAGGGAGTCTGGAGCTGCTCTGGGACAACCTTGCCAGGTACAAGAATAGTGGACCTTGATCTTTGTTGTTCTAGCTGCATGGAATTTCGATTCCAGCCTTGGAGGGAGGGGAGTCCTATTACATGCTGTGTACGGTTTTGTGACATTCGTGTGTTTCTTTACGAAACCCGATACAAGTTGTGACTTGCTATTAATTCAATCACCAATAATGGGCAGGGATCACAAATCTACGTCAGCAGGTTGGTGTTGATGAAGGTGTGGCCACCAATAGAATATCTTTTAAATGCTTGCTAAATTTTATTTCTGCAGTGATAGCCTGCTATGTTTATCCCCCACCCCACCCCCAACCCCCTTCTCTCTAAACCTAAAAAAAAAAAAAAATTGCACAAGTGTCCCTCCAAGAGCCCTGCAGTCCAGGCTTTTCCTCTGTTGCAAGGCTGGCTGGCAACCACTAGAGGGGAGGAGACAGCCGGATTTATTGAAGGCTCCAGCAGAGATGGATGGTGGGGAAGGCGTCAGAGGAGGAGGTGCTAAGCATTTGAAGTAGATTATAAAGGTTTGCAAAAATAGGGGAAAACAGACTTCTTAAGGTATGCAACAATTTGCTTCAAATAAATGAGAACTGACGGGAAGAGTGGTTAGACGGTCGCAGTGCATTTACCTGTTAATCTGTAGTCCTAAGTATTAGTAAGATGATCCATGAAATCCGAGTTAACCCTTATGAAAACAAATGGCTGTTTCCCTAGGACTGGGGCTAATGGTCATGTGTGAGGAAGAACAGCTACTGAGGAGAACAGGAAGGGGAGTCTAAGGCAATCTGTCTGTTCTGAGTAAAGTAACAATCCGGAGGCATAGAGCTCATTTCCTAAAGCATGCCAAAAATCCCCTATTCACTCCTCTTAACCCCTTAAGTTCTGTGGCCAAGAGAGGAAGTAGAGGAAACATCCCAGAAAGTAAAATATTGATACAATGTAGCCAGAGAGAGAAGGTGGGAGGAAGGAGGAGGGTGTTTGACCTTCCTAAAATCCTGAACTACAATATCCTGCTACATGGACTTAAATGAAAGAAATGCACTCTGGGGTGAGGGGGGGGGGCACATACAGCAGTTCAGAATTACCCCTGATGCTTTGGAATCCAGCTTGACCTCTTTGGTCTTTAATCTTTGGAAAACTAAAAGGAAAATATACTTAATGTTAGTATTGTTAAGTATCGCAGTGTGGAACTGGAGACTGTTCTGCGTGCTCTCCTGAGCATAATTGCACTGAGATCATCCGGTTTCCATTTTGAAAGCCACTGGCAATTACTGGAATACAATGTATCATGCGTTTGCTCACTGGATATAAAACCTATATACTAATTCGCAATAAAATGTAACAGCTGTCAGTGCATTTTCTGCTCTGTTACTTCAATAAATTGGAACTCTGACTAGAAAATGGGAATGTTGCATTTTTACACACTCTGTAATGTGTTTGCTTTTTGCAAATACAATTTATTTTTTTCATGACAAAAATTGTGGTTTGTTATTACTGCTAGTGGATAAATATTCCTATATCAGAATGAATTACATATGGTACCTGTAAAGAAGTAGTAATATTTTCTCTTTTTTATGGTAGCCTGTCTTCAGTAAACAAAATACACTTAACCTACTTCTGTCGCATACTGAGTTTTTTTTTTTTTTCTTTTCCATCATGATGGCTGTGTGCTGGGAGTAGGAAAAGGATGCATGAGCTTTCTTTTTCTACCCTGTGATCTCAGGTGCCTGGATTTATCAGTAACATTTACTTCTGGACATCATCACATCTTTCAGAGTTTATTTTTGTTTAAGTTTCAAATGTCTCCCTTCGTGCCTTCGCTATGCAGATATTTCTAGGATGCTGTAGCAGTGTCTCTGAGTTTTATTTAAAATAAAAATGCATGCACATTTCTGTAATTCTGTTACTTGAGGTCAGACTTTTCACAGATAATTAGCCTTTTACACACTGTGAAATCAACCT
The DNA here is from genome assembly GCF_004664715.2 of Peromyscus leucopus. Classification (NCBI taxonomy): domain Eukaryota; kingdom Metazoa; phylum Chordata; class Mammalia; order Rodentia; family Cricetidae; genus Peromyscus; species Peromyscus leucopus. Next base: position 43,385,710 of record NC_051084.1, read on the forward strand.
GCATTGGTTATTTGGCTCGACTCTTTGCTTCTGTTCTTTATTTCCCAGAAGGTTAACGCGCTGAAAATCTAGCTTCAAGCTCATACTACTGTCTCTTTGTGTTGCTAATTATCCTGTTGTATAATTATTAATATCAGGAGCAGGAAGAGGAAACATGCACACCAAATAGTCGTGAATGCTGGTGTTCTGGCAGGAAGCAAGCCCTGCATTAATAAAATGTGCCTGTGCCAATATCACAGGAGATGGGAGCGTTCCTTGTTAAGGACCATTTATTAACTGAGATCATCTTTTAGTTCGCCTTGGGGTAATGACTGATGTCAATGGCAAATTTCACAGTTGTCTAGAGAAATGAATTAAATTTGTAATAAAAAGCCCTTCGGCTTGTTGTACATGTTCATTTATTGGCATAGTTGAACTAAGAGAACTGTAAGGCAACTGAGAACGTCGGCTTAATTTTCCTTACATATAATAGTGACCTTTAGCTCCATATTGAAAAAGTTACCTATTATAGACTGGTAAATTAAATGAGAAGTTCCTTTAATGCAAAATAAACCAGATGGCTAAGCTAAGTTAAATGGCCTTTGAGGTTGTAAGATCCTTGGTAGAAAAATATTCTTTCTTCTTGAATAGGGAGAGGTCTTCTAGTGAGGCCTCCATAAAATGAGTGATGTGGCAGACAAGCAGGAGTACGGAGTCGTTCAATGTGAGAGTGCGAAGTCTTATCCGTGCTGCTGCTGTGAGTTTGGGGGGTGGGGTGGTGGTGGTTTCACTTTATGCTCGGAGTCTGAGTTTTGAAAGTGTCGTTTTAATGCTCTTCTAATTCTAAAAATACAGCACTTGTTATTTAGCTGGCAAAGCATATTGTTGCTGTAATTATTTATATAAGTTTTTGTGTTGTTTTATGCAGTTGAAAAATGAAGAAAAGGCATATTGCCTGGGAGGGAGAACAGTTACACCACTGTCCTCCTTGTTTTCTTTCTTTCTTCCTTCCTTTCTTTCTTTCTTCCTTCCTTCCTTCCTTTCTTTCTTTCTTTCTTTCTTTCCTTCCTTCCTTCCTTCTTTCCTCCCCCCTCCCTCCCTCCATTCCTCCTTCCTTCCTTCTTTCCTTTTGTTTATTTTAGAAAGTCTAAATCCAAATTTGCTTTCCTTGGCAGAGTTGGTCTTGGAGAATGTTAATTACTAAAAGCCTAGCAAAATGACTAGGTGTAGCACTCTTATTCTCTAGGAGAAAGTTCCAGAACAGCCAGTCTGCCCACACATTCTGGTATCTATAATATAGGACAATTGGAACAAATGTGTCCAGTAAAGGCACCCACACAGTTGCTGATAGAAAGTGAAAATGGAGGGATAGACAATTACGATATGTATGCAGACTGAATTGTCAAGATTATTTCATGTAGGCAAACTTCCATCACATGTTTTGAACTTTAAAATAATGACTCAATGTTTTCACCTTTGAACCAGATGAACACAACATGCCAGGCATCCTGAAGCTCCATTGCCATTTACAATGCAACAGGACACTGTACACAGAGAATATCTGAACTCTGCACCCCACGGCAATGCTCAGTGTGGGCTAACAGGGAACTGAAATCCCAAAGAAAGTCATGGGACATGAAAACAATATTTAAAGATAAAAACAAAAAACATAAAGCATGGATTGAAGTTGCCTTCAGTTTCAAACACTTATAAGAATTCTGGAAAATTAATAAATATGTTTTCTTCCAAATTCCCAGATTTCTGCAAATGGTTTGTTTTATCAATTTTAATTGTATTTCCAATTGGTTTTCTTCATGAGTCCCATTTGAACCTAATACTCTTTCTGTGTTGTACCAAGCATTGCATCATACAGAAATATGAATGTGATTGCCCCAAAATTAATTATCTTTCTGGATTGCTGGGTGTTCTCTGAGATGGACTGTATGTTTCTTCATGACTCAGGAGGACCTCGTAAATCTGGACATCTTTTTCTCCTTAAGGCACATGCTCAGAGCATTCTAATAAGGCCAGGAATGGAGTTCACAGTCCCCTTTTACCCAGGCTCACCTCGGCCCTTTTCAGTATGTAACCTTATTCTCCGTGGGATTACTCGGATGAAAACCAATTAGGGAGCAGCTCGCAATCTGAATGCATACAGAAGACTGCAGATTGAACATTGCCCATGCCAGCTCCTCAGAGCGTGCAGAATGCCCTGAATGGCATAAATATTAAAGAATTGCCAGGAGATGGACACACAAAAAAATTGAGGAAAGATGCCGAATGCCAAATTAGACCTCATAAAACCTATAACTGAAAGGGTGGACGTCTCTCCGCCCACCTCCCACTCCCTGCCCATTTGTATTCTTTGGGGAGGTATACCACCGGCCTCCTGAAGTGTGTGCTCCCTTGCTAATCCTTCCACAATGGTCCACATGAGTTTCTGAGGGGTCCCCCATGCCCTTCATTCTATGACTGTCAATTTCTGTCTAATAAGCCAGTCTCCCTCCCTGCTTCTTCCAGAGGCCCCCATTCTCAAGCTGGGAGGGGACAGCTGGCTCAAAGGCCATGACAGCTCTAAGAATTACTGAATGGAGAAATCAGCATTGAGCCACCACGCTTTTCAGTGTGCTTATTGCAATAAATTTGGTGAAGGACAAGCAGGCGAGTGAGATTTATAAAGATCCTCCATGCCAGACTTTCAGAAAGAAGTTTGGCTACCTTAGAGTCCCAGACAAACTACAAGCAGAGTGCCTGATGAATGTTGTAATTATTTGACAGAGTGGGAGTGATTAGTATGCAGGCTTTCCCCCCAGTAGTTAGGAGGAACAAATGGGGGGTTATCTCACTTCTCTCCACATCTCTCCAGAGTTATTTTAACGTCTTTCTTCCCTCCCTCCCTCCCTCTGTCCTTCTCTCTCGTATTCCCCTCCCTCACACTTCCCTCTCTCCATCGCCTCAATTATATATAAGTTATTGCCAGTTTGCAAGATTAAAATCTAAAACGTTAAGGTCAGCTCAATACTATTGTTTTACATATTCAAACTTTTAAAAATAAATTAATTTTAATTTATTCTCCCTTGAGTCTTTCTCTGATAATTTTACCTACCCTGATTTCTTATTCTTCATCTCATGGAAAGCATCTTCCTTGGAAATCACATGGATCAAGTAATCCAAGCAGATGGACCTACAGCTCAGGATCTAGGGAGATGCAGAGTAGAATGGGCCTTTGTACAGCCAATCAGAATTATTCACCCAGTTCTTCCCACCGGGCTATGTGAGAAGGGCAGAGACTCACCAAGTGGGGAGCAAGAGGAAGTGATGAAAGTGTCTATTAGCTTGGGAAAAGGAATGGTGTGACCTATAGCTTCCTACCACCTTGATTTCGCTCCATCTCAGAGTCTATATGCAACTCCGCCAACGTTTCGCCTCCAGCTGATGCACTTGGGATCAAAATGATGGTTCTGATAGTTGCTACTTAGCATACTGAAATCTTCTATTTTTGGCGGGGGGCGGGAGGAGAAGAGGGAAGTACTAGGAGTAGCCCTAAACCTAATGCATGTGTGTACTGAGCTACATACCCAGCCCGTGTACAACAATTCCCTATGAACTGTGGTAATAAAATGAGACTCAGCTTGTTATATAGAATTGTGTGAAAAGATATTAACTCAAAACTAAACAATATATATATATATATATACACACATACATACACACACATATATATGTATATACACATGTATATATACATACATACATATATATATATATATATATATATATATATATAATTTTCAATTTCAGTAGAGTGAAGCTCCATGACTAATGGAAGCCTGAAAGGCAACAACTCTGAGTGCATAGACACACAATACACAGTTTTCCCTTCTTTCTCACCCTCCTGCATTCTTCTCAGCACTATTCTTCACAGTCATCCTCCTAGGGCCTTGCCTGAAGGCCCTGTGATCTACACCCTGACTTCTAGGGTCCTACACTAATTTACTCCATGGCCCTGGGCTGTTCATTAAAGATCTATGGTGTTTATTTTATTTATAAAATAGAGTAAAAATAATTTCGAATATAGAAAATGACTTTAAGACTTACTGATAAGTAGGGAAGGGCCAAACGAGAAATAGATACTGAAATATCAACTCTGTTGCTTGTTTCCTACTAATCATACTTTTAAGCCTTTGAAGTAAGCCAGAACTAGTGAAAAACTACAGTAAGAGTAATAGTTCTGCCTGTGAAAAGAGAAAAGTAACCCATTTTCTCTTCTTAAATGTGTAGCATTATCTATTATACCTCCTTGCAAAGTTTAATGGAAACTGTAAAAGTCATCTAATATCTTGACTGAGGTATAGATGGAACTAGATGTCCACACTCAAAGCATGACTTGTGGTACTGAACAGTTTGACTACCTAGCATTAAAGGAGAAGACAAAGTCATAAAGAGACAAATTATCATAAGAAATTTGTAAGTTCCACATGAAGCATCAAAACCAATGTCGGGGTTTCTAGATGATTTGAAAGTGGGTAACAGTGATGTTACCCAAATCTTCAATTGTCTCCAAATTAATTCACATTAAACCTTCCACACAAACAAAATCAATATTGATTACCTTAATGTGAACAAAAACCCTCCAAGATAGCTTTGGAATAATAAATACAAAAAACAAACAAACAACAAACAAAAAAACCCCAGAAAACAGAAGCTTAAAGGCAATAGCTCATGATAAGGGTCCACCAATGGCAGAGACTGAAACAGGTCCCAGGTCTATAACAGGTCCCGCTGCTAAAGTTTAGCAAGTAAAAGCAAAAATAAAATGCAAGTGTCAAGGAATCTCAGAGACAAGGCAAATTCATGTGTTCACCATCATCATATTTTAAATTAATGTGCAGAGAAACATTGATTGAACTGAATTTACTACCAGAATCATTTGTTCCTATGCCACGAGACTATGGACAAAGAGAATGTAACAATTCACAAATTAAGAATTCAAATGTTAATGGACATATGCTTCTGATGTATAGGTACATAAAATACAAATTGCATGCGTTCAAGTGAGCTTTCAATTAGTCATTAAAACAATGCAATTGTGTAATATTTTATAACGTGTATAATTTTTACACAAATTTTAATCTCAAAATCTCAAATATTTGACTGAAATGTCATATATAGTGTAGTTTAAGAGAAAAATGCATGCTCTCTCTCTCTCCCCTCTCTTCCTCCCCCCGTCTCTCTCTCTCTCTCTCTCTCTCTCTCTCTCTCTCTCTCTCTCTCTCTCTCTCTCTCTCTTTCACACACACACACACACACACACACACACACACATACACGGATGTAAGGAAATCTACTATAAGACTGGAAAGGAAAGGGAAGCATTCCCTTTGGGGCTTTTCTGTTTCTTTTTGACTCCTCTGGAGCTTTTTTTTTTTTTTTTTGACACTTGCTGATTGTCTAGCAGGCTCACCTTCGATGTTCAGGAGGAATGGTATCATGATGCACTGTTGTGGATGAGAACACTATGGGCCTTGACAACCCTATGATGATGTTCCTGCTTTTCTATCTACTGTCCCTTCTAGAACACCATGTTTGTGCCCTAGCACTTAGGCAGATCCTCTTCTCTCAACAGGGCAGTCTTTACTTTAGATCTTCTACTGTTGATATTTCTGGTGATTTCACATCTTTTGTACATCCGAGTAGGTGTGGCTTCCTTGGAGAGACTGTTCTCTCCACTACACTAATACAGACTCTAGTTTATCTATTTTCCTTTGTACATTGTCCCTCCAAATACCCATGGATTTGACTCCTTAAATGGACTCCTTCACTGAAATGCATAGTGTCTTGGATTATAGTGCCTACAAATATGCTCATAACCACATGTCTGAGAACTCCACACAGGATAGACATGCTTTTGAAAATAGCCATTGAGGAACAACTGTGCCACATGCTCAGACTCCATGTCTGAGCCAGTGTTTCATACAGTGGGCACACCTCACGGACCAATTTTGCAACTGCAGAGTCAACCAGGTACAGAACCCAATATCCCCAAACTTGTCTATACCAAATGTGCACAGAAGTTTTTTTGTCTTTATTCCTTAAATCACATGGATTTATATATCTTTTAATCACATGTACATTGTAATATATATTATAAGTAATGCAGAGACTATTTAAAATATTACAGGGTATGGAAAGGCTCTATGAACTATTAAGCTAATTTATATAAGGGACAAGAGCATGGGTTTTAGTACTGATAGGCTACCCTGTAACCAATCTCAGCAGATACCAGAGGGTGACCATGTTGTCTTGAGAACTGGAGCAATCCTTACCCTGTGCAAATGCTATAAAATGAGATAATATTCAGAGTGAGTAGACAATGCTGCTATTTAAAAACTTACTATATTTCAGTGTTATATTGTATAGAAATAATGATTGCTGTAGAGGAAAACAGAATGTTTACAGTAGTTAAAATGGAGAATATGAAAATTGAAAACCCCCAAAATTTTAGGAACATATAAGGTCAGCTGTCTATTGTGTAGGAGTGTGGGCAGACAGGATCAATTCCTTTGTTATCTGAATCATCCCACTCCATGCAGATCAGGTTATGAAGATGGCTCATTCACATGGCTGTCTGTTTCCTCACTCATTCAGCTCTGGTAGGAATATACAGTGATGTGAGGGCTGTTTTACCCATGCCCATGATTGGAATGCATACCCACTGGAGAAAAGTGGCCTTGCAATACATCACTTACCCTTAGTCACATAAAACCTGTTCATGTCTACAGTCACTTAGGTCAGCACCATTTTTAGTGGCCACAGTAAGAGTATGTGTCACAGTCACATACCATCCTGGTTACCCTGGATAGTTAACTATCTCTGTTGTGTTTTCATGCCAGGTGTCATGAAATGGAATTGTACAGTACAGAACATTTTAGACTGGCATCTTTTGCTTGTTTGCATATATTTAATATTTATCCACATCCTTCTATGGCTTACAGGCTCATTAATTTCAATAAAGAATAAAATTACTTCATTGTATGTATGTAACACAACTTGTTTATTCTTTTATGAAAGCAAGTTTTGGATGTCCCTAGCATGGAGTGTATGTGAATGAAAAAAACTATACAATTCATGTGTAGACTTTGTGTGGACATGTTGTCAATTCCTATGGGTAAATAACTAGGAACTCAATGCTGATCCTATAGGAGGACTGTTTAGGTTTGTAGGGAATTTGCCAAGTAAGTTCTAAAGTGTCTTTGCTCCTTGCGTCTCACCAGCAAAGGCTGGGCTGGCCACAGCCTTGTTGCTGTGTAAGAATTTGGGTTAAAGAACTGGTGTCCTTAATGAAGCATTGTGTCATTTACAGTTCTCTATGTAAACAGATACTGCGTATTTCCATATGAATATTCACATTTTATCTCAGTGAAGTGTCTGTTCTGAGGTTTTGCATCTTTTTAAAATGTAGGGTTTTACTGAATTTTAAGATTCCTTGATACTATAAACATAATTTATCAGATTTTTAAGCAATTTAGTCATTGAGCTTTTATTCTTCTGAATCTTAGAGTTTGTCATTGAAGATGGGATCTCTCCTATGGCTTGGGCATTTTTGAGCTTTAGTCATGGTCTCATAGATTTTTTTGCCTGTTTTTGTCTTCTCAAAATTTCATGATCTGGTATTTTATGTGGCAAGAAAGAAGGTATACACTGACTCCACCTTTCACCAAAAGAGTCTCATTTGTTAAGCTATGAATGCCCAATGGTTTCAACATTTATTTGAGAAACAATCATTTTTCATCTTTGTCAAATGTCAGTTGATTACATTTGAGGAGGTCTATTTCTTAACTACCAATTTTTTGATGCATGTGTTGTTTTGCAACTATTCTACTGTCTCTATTACCATAGCCTTTATTCAGTAGTAGAGTTGGGTATTCTGAGTTCTTTTATCATGTTATTCTTCAGCATTATAGTATTGGTTCTGGGCCTTAACTTTGGAGCATCAACTTTAGAATCAGTATGTTGACTTTTACTGTGTGGATTGATTCAGGCAGCATATTATATTCTGTCCAAGTTAGGAAGAATTGGCAAGTGAACCATGTTACTGATTTGACTCTCTAAGGTTTTCAATTCATCTCTTCCATCAGATTTTTGCAGCTCTGTTCATATTTATTTTTGTGTGTATTTTATTAAATGCATCTGTCTTTGTCTTTCCTCTGTTTGGGGCCCTGCTATAAGAGGTTTTTATTTCTTAATTTACAGTTTTGTTCATTGTTGATATTCAGGGAAACAGTTGCTATTTGTACATTAATATTCTAAGCTGTATCCTTTCTAAAGTCGCCTCTGAATTCTCAAAGTATATTTTTATTTTTAAAAAGTTTAAAGATTTATTTATGTTATCTTATGTGTATGAGAGTTTTGTCTCCATGTATGTTTGTGCACCATGTGCATGCCTGGTGTGTAGAGAAATCAGTAGAAAGCACTAGATACCACGAAACTGGATTAACAGGTGACTGTGAGACACCATGTGGGTGCTGGGAACCAACAAGTGCTCTTCACTGCCGAACCATGTCTCCAGACCCTCATTTTTATTTTTAGTTCCAGTCTTGGGAATTTTCCGTGGAGACAGCTAAAGCATTTGTGAATGAACACAATGTTATCTATCTATTCTACTCTATTTTTTTTTCTTTTTTGACTGTCTTAGTGAAAGAGCTAATAGTTTGGGTAACTGTTAAATAATAGCAAAAAAAAAATGACAACACTGACTTCCTGTTGATCTCAAGAGCACCATGTCCATACTATGAATTGTGATGCTGGCTGTATGATTCAAGAAAATGCTCTTTACTACGTTGAAGAGATTGCTTGTACTCATCGTTGCTCAGGGTTTTTCATAAAGGATGTATGTGATATTCTTCAGATACTTTTTATCTGGTTACTTTCTTTAAAAGTTAGTTTCATTTTTAATTTAAAATTCATGAACTAGAAAGTCTTTTCTGATCACCAGGGTGCTACTCTTCATTGCATCTATTTCTAGAAATTATCAGCCATTTAGAGATTTGTGTGAATTGATTAGCTCCTTTTTCTTACAAGCCATTTTTTGGAAAGTTTTAAGTCCCCTTATCCACAAAGCAGTTTAATTTCTATGATTTTAGTAAGAAGTGAGAGCACAGATGGATATGGAGTCTTTAGAAGAACATCTCTTTTATAGCACTGATCAGTCTGTCATTGTGACCGTCCTGCAAAAAGCGTTTCAATTATTAGTAGCAATTTTAGGGTGTGGTGTATTTTGGTAATTAGTTAATTCTCATATAGTATTCCACAATAAAGCTGAGGGAAACAGAAAGTTAGTTACATTTAAGCACAAAGACACCCCCTCAGGCACTATAAGTGGGATTACAATAAGTGGGAAAGTGCCCAGAACAACAACAACAAAGTTTAATATTTGCCCAGATCTGTTCCTTAGTTGCCTTTCATCCTTGCTGCCACATTCTGCACACACACATGAGAGCCATTTACATTGATCTCTAATCACAGGAGAGCTGGGTGTTTCATCCTAGAACCCTGTCACCCTTCACCATGATGGAATGAAAACAATGACTAGGTTCCAAGCTAACATATAGAGCATGATGTTCTTGTTTGAAGATGAGCTAAGGAGACAACAGGAAGCCTAGACCAGCAAAACATGATTCAACATGTATTAAATAAACAGGCAGGCATGACACTTGTGTGGCAAAACTTTCATTCACATAGTTTGTTTTCCACATTGTGTTGTGTCTAGTCATGTGCATTTATATTTGTTTGTTCATTTTTGTGGTTTTGAATGTACTCTTGAATCTGATGCATTCAGGAATAGTCACTATGATGTAAAATATAGCAAGCTGAACCAGGATCTATGGAACGTCTCTGGATGATGTTGGGTGGTAAATGTGGATGAAGCTTTTTTTAAATTTTCAGAAGCAAGTCATAGTTTGGCAGAGTTCATTATTTTTTAGAGCTACACTAAGTCGTATTTTAGCTTGCTTATCCTTAGAGTGGGAGAGGAAAAATGAATTTCTGAAGGAAAGCTGCCATCTGGGGCCCAGCTAGGACCCAGTCAGAGTGTTGCCACCCTGGGTTAGAGTCATAATACCCTTCTAATTGCGGTTGCTGTTGTCGTGAAACAAAGCCTCCAAGCATGCTTGTTCTCCATGGATTCTAAATGAGGGCAAACAAACAGAACACAGTGGTCATCAGTGCGAGAGACTGAAACAAAATCACACACGCCCTCCTTCTTCTATAAGTCCATAATTATCCAGAGTGATGAAAAGCAGGTCTCCAGACCCACTACTCTTCCTACCATTTAATTTAGTCAGCCATCTCAAAACATTCCAACTAATCTTCCGAAAATAAAAAAGGAAGTGAAATGAAATTTCTTACCTCACCCTAAGCTAGATTTACTCATCAGTGCTTCAATGGGGGGTGTGCGGGGCGGGGGGGGGGAGAGGGAGTCACATGTCTGGCATGGAAAACCCCAGCATTCACTTAGGAAGATGAAAGATCAATTTGCTCACAATGCTCGCAACTGAACGATGTTAAAATAATTGACAATTAAATATTGGCCTGCCAAAATGGTTAAGTGTGGATAAAGCTCCTTGCCTGTGTCTGAGTTGGGGAAACTGGACCACCTCTCTCGGGTTTAAGTATTTCCTTCCAGTTTAATTCTGAGGTCTTACTCCACTTCTACTGTAATACCACTAGAGTCTTTAAAGAAAAAGTCATGAGGATGTTCAAAACACTTTCCACATAGCAATATATTAGTACACATTTTTAAATGTAGAACCAAAAATTTTATCTCATACTATATTCTTCATGTCTCATGTTCTTTCTTCTAGTAATTAAACAAATTCTGGCCCCCCTCTTTTGTATTTCTTCCTCCACACTTGCCTAGAACTAGTTTTCATTTTCAGGCAAAATTGGGGTCTGGTTAGTCTATAACCATAACGATTCAGGTGGATTTTCTTTGAAGAAATTGAAATTTCATTTTGCAACAGCCTTTCTTCCACACTTGAAGAGTCATACCTGGTGAGAAATAGGGCAGCTGCCTTCCAGACTTAAAAAGTGACATAAGAAAAATGCTCTGTTAGTTTTCAAATTTGATAGAGACAAAAGGAAACCCTAAAATCGTCTTTCTTAGAAGATTTAGAAAACCACCTCTGGGGGCATCGTAGACTATAATCTCAACACCCAAGAGGCTGAGGCAGGAAGACTGCTGTGAGTTTGAGGCTAGTCTGGGCTAGACACTGAGTACCAGCCAGGGCAACATAAAAAGTCACACAAAGAGATTTCTTCCAAAACATTAAGGCTTAATCAATGCATCCTAAGTGTAGTAACCTGGCATTATTTTATTCCTTCATTTTGGTTACTATCAGAGAATTCAATGGCAGAGATTTACCCTTATCTGTTAGCTAGCTTTAAGGAGCCATGTCAAGATGTGTTAGCTCTCGCATAAAGTATGTTAGCATGAAAACTACAAGTTAAATGCCAGGAAGCAGCTCCTAATTGTTCACCAATTAGTCAATGATTTCTATGAGAATGTCCTTAATCTTTTTCTTCTATGAAATTCAGATAAGCTTTAAAAAAAATGACAAAGTATTTGCACAAATATTGTTGAAACTAATTCTATTCAGAGCTGACACCCTCCCCAACATTTACATATAATATCTAGTCAAAGCTATAACACATTCTGAGTGCTGTGTGAGGCAGGGTTGGAGCTTGGTGTTCAGTATGGCAGTTAAAAACCATATGGAAACAAAGGAGATATTTGCATTTGCACTGGATCACTGTATGCAGTGGGTGTATATTTGGCTGTTTGGTCACAGATATGCACACACTCACATAAGCACACCCATGCCCCCTTACTCCTGGGGATACATAACTTTCTAGTATGTAACTGTTTTTTATGAACATTTTCAGAATGCACTGCATGCAATTATTATGAGTACTGTGTTTCCCATCTCTATGAGCACCGAGAGCATGCTCTGAGCCCTGAGGAATGACCAAACAGTACATTACATCAGCCCTATAGGCACACAATCTCCAGGCAACAGGCTGACAAATATGCAAAGCCTAGGGAAATGTGACAAAGACAGGGACTAACACTGTTAGAAGTTAGGACCACAGGATGTCATAGGATCTGCTTCAATGACCTTGAGCCCTTTATTGTAATTCAGCATTAGTTGTAGACAAAAGAAATACATAACTAGTGGAAATTTGGGACAATCCAGAAACATACAAAGGAGGATAGGGAAATGCCTTATGGTGGGATCTGTGGAAAAATCTGTCTTGCAGGAAGACACATGAAGACATGTGTAGAACTCTAGGGGTGAGGCCAATAAAGGAAAAGGATCCAAAATATTGAAAATGAGTCTGGATTAGCTTAGAACAGGATGGATATAAGTCAGAAGAACCAGAGACTATGTCTGAACAGTTAGGGGACATTTATGTTAAAGTGCTTCCCCTTAAGACAGAGAATTCATTTTTAAAAGTGACACTCACATACATTCTTATGCATCTAAAGACTGATTTAAAACGTTCTTGAAATCACATGACCTCACTGAGGGGCCACTTGAGTTTACCCTGGTCAGGCATCTCTGTTGACCCTAGCTAAAACTGTTCTGTAAATTCATCCAGGACACCCAGAGCCCATTTACTCCAACCCCTACATCTTATTCATCATGAAATGCCACCTAGCCACTGCCTGTGATGATTTTTCCCTCAGCTTTTTGAAGTTCCATTGCACTAACTGGCCCCTCCAAAAAAAAAAAAAAAAAAAAAAAAAATCCAAAGCAAAACTTAAAACCCACAACAAGAAGCAGGAACACATAAAACCACCCATGAAAAACAGTGTTTTACCCGAGTTGCATCCTGCTCTTTTTGAAAAGAATTCACACTTTTAGACTAGGTTGTAGCACAGATTCACATTCAAGTGCATACGTTATCCCTTTGTATGAATTTTGCCCTTGTTTTCATGGAAGAACCCAAAGAGCCAACCCAAACTTAACACCACAACCTCACAGACTAAGTCAGCTTCAGCCTGGCCATACCATAATGTACTGTTAACCCACTTAGTTGAGTCCTTTTGCGTCAAGGGGGCTTTAGGACTGTTTACAGCTGTGCGCTTACAGGAGGGCAGGAAGGGCTCTGGAAGACAGAGCAGCTGAGCAGGCACAACAGCTCTTGGCTCAGTTCACAGGAGGGAAGTAGGACCCTGGGCTGTGCAGTAGAGCAGAGTCACAACACTGAAACTGGCTTGTGGGCATTTCCCAAGATAGGTCGGTTCAGCCATCTCTGCTCTTTCCTCCTGGACCCCAGATGAACCTCCACTGGCTGCTTCCATGAGTCAGAACTTGCAAGTCAGTCACACAGCCTCTGTTTTCTTCTCCCTCAGGATCCAAATCTCTGAACCTTAGGTTAAAAAAAAAGTGTTTGGATATTCGGTAGATCAAGTGGAAAAAAAAACTGTGGAAAGTACTACAAGCATTTTTCTGTAAAACATAAATTCACTATATTACTTTAGGGTGCATAGTACAGTGTTAGGAGATACACAAAGATGGTAAAATGGCTTCTAGAGTGAGAAATACTTTTCATCTCACAGGATTGCCCATCACCACTGTAGCAGGAGCAGCTGTTTAAGTCTTTAGAAAAATCCTGAGTACAATGCTGGTTGTGGACCACAGTCCAGCCAATCTTTAAATTTCCTCACCCTGCCCATCTGTTATATTTTATCCTTTCACCCACACATTCCCATTTCCTCCTGCCCTTAGTAACCACTGCTTTATTCTCCTTGTGCACACTTGCCCATAAATATATTCATTGATGCTGTATTTCGTACACAAGTGAGAACATGTAACACATTTTCTTTCTCTGACTTATTTCAAATAGGACCATATTATCCGGGTTTGTGCATGTTACAACAAAGAGCTACTTTTTGGAGGCTGAATAATATTCCATCAAGTATCTGTACTACATATTTCATTCATTCATCTAATAAGCAGTGCTTGGGTTGATTCCCTACCTTGGCTAATTTGAGGAATGCTAAGTGAACATGAGAATGCTGATGTCTTTTACTAGTGGTAATTTCATTCCCTTGTGTGTTAAGTCAACATTGTGGTGGTAACACTGTAAACCTATTTCATATTGTTTTTTTTTCAGGAACCTTCATACAATTTTCCTTAATTGATGCTTTTAACATCTCCGTGCCTTCTAAAATTCTTTCCGAAAGAAAGGGGAGGGGTGGAGAAATAAAAGTTGCAGTTATCCTCTGCTCATCCCTAGCATGGAGCACCCTGAATGAGGCAAGAACTTACTGTAAGCTCCATAAAGGCATGCTGAAGAATTGACACCTGGCACTGGGCGTGGCTCGCCGCTCTCCATAATGCCTCCCGGAAGTGACTGTGATTGACAGCTCTTTCCAGGATTCATGCTGCTTCCTCCCAAGGCAGACTTTCACTCATTTCTTCCTTCAAAAGCTATGATAATCCAAAAATGATCAACAACAAGGACCCCATTCATTGCTTCTGATCAAATGACACACTTCTGTAAAAGCAAATGTTAGTGTAAGCTTTCTCTTTCTAAGCTTACTTTTAAGATAGCATTTGAGGCTTTCTGGAGCATTGACAAGAAAAGGATGTTAATTTTTTCCTGTCTAGAATTTAAATCAAATATAATTAATAGATATGTGATGGTTAATTTTATAAATCTTATTTTGTGTAGTCTTTTACAATGGAGGACTTATTTAAAATTTTAGGGTATTTTAAAAATTAAAGGAAACCTTTCTTTAGGGGCCCCTATTTTCTGCTGAACTTAAATGGACATAACCTCCATTTTATATATGTATTCATCCTTGTTTTGCTTTAACTTAAATAAAAATAGATTTAAATTATTTGTCTTTGAGACCCTCAAGAGATTCGGTGCCTTTCCCCTCTTTTTAACTTTGTTTGAAGTTTGTTACTTGAACATTTTTTTTGTCTCTCTTAATGTTTATTCTGTTTTAGAAAAATTAATTTAGGAGTCCACATGTAGAGTCCCATTAATCCAGCTCATATCAGGGAGATCGAAATTCTACCAGTGTCTTACTTAGGGTTTATTTTACAAAATAAGTGGAATTCACTGGTAATCTTCAGAGTGTTTCTCTATACTGTTAATCAGCTAAACATAACCATCAATTATAAATGCAAATTTTCAGGGTTAAATTGAGTGTTCGGAGGCTTCAAAGTAGCTGTTATTGGCTGTACATTGCCAAGTCAACACAACGCAAAATAAAGTGTTGGGTCAATATTTATTTTTGAATTGGAGCTCTAGAGAGAGCTAATGTGGGGGGTAATTTGGGTCAATAAAAAAGAAATAAGGGTCTCCCAAAGGCAATAAAAAGAGATTTGCTTTAAATTGTGTATTTTTACATGAATTATCTGGATTATATCAACTGTTTAGAAGTCTGTGAAGAAGCAGGGCTGGAGGTCTACTCAAATGCTGACATTTGCAGAGAAAACTCACATGAGGAGGGTCCAGAAATGAGGAAGACAGTCTTTCACATATTAAAAAAAAAAATGGAAAAAAATCATGGAAATTTTAGATGCTGTTTATATCTCTTCATTGGTCCTGATTTCCTATATGTAACCTAATTAATTATCTATTTATTATCAAAATTTATATGGAAACACAGGCATGCTTAATCAGGCCCATTGTGTGTGTGTGTGTGTGTGTGTGTGTGTGTGTGTTTAAATCAACATTTCTAGAATAAAAGTCATTTGTAAGCTTTACTAGTGGCTCACCACAGTGACAGGCTTCCAAACAAGGAGAAATAATTTATTAGCTCACAGTGTTTTTCTAGCACCCCCACCCCACCCTGAGGTGGTGCATAGGTTGTGCAATGAATAAATTAAGTATATTTTCTGCCTCGTGCTTGGCATAAATCATTACTTTTTCCAGACCAAAGGTGGGTGGCTATTTGTAAGACAGTTCTGCATTATACAGGCTCCATGATTAGGTAGCGTGAGGAATACATTTTATTTACTAGTTTTTGCAAAATAATTATTTGCAAGATATTTTTCATTGTGAAAATAAAAATCCTTTCACCATAAAAAGAGCAAGAGACTCAGAGCATGTAAAATAAAGTTGGTTTATCAAATTTTAACTTGATGTAAATAATTTTTTCACTTTGACTCATAAAATGTAAAATATCAATAATGTTCCTTTTGTTATTATTACTACAGTTACTGAAAATTATTAGTTATGAGGAGAATTACTTTTACAAAGGTGGCTATGCAAATATCAAATGTATCTTTAAAAAAAATCTGGTTTTTGTATTCCTGTGAAGACCAGCTACTACTGAAGAATATGTATTTAATGTGGAACCGCAGAGTAAATGTGTTAGTTAGCAAGGACAATTAAAACAGTTGTAGGTATTTATAAATTTATTTTATACTTACTTTATGTCTTCATAAACATAAAAAATGGTATTTTTCTCGTTAGTTGAGAATTTAGGGTATGTGAAGATCAAAGTGTTCCACAATGGCCAGGTCATGTGATTTTTCAAGTCAGAGTGGCCAAGGAGATCAAATGCTAGCCCTAGCAAGTAGGCACCTGCAAAGCCCAGAAACTTCCTTTTGTCAAGTTTGAAATGAGTAGGATGATTCTCCCCACAATTAATCAAGAAGAATATCTGCCAAAAGATGAAAACATAACTAAGCTTTTAAATAGATTTAAAATTAATTTAAAGGTTAAGATGATAACATAAATTGTTTTTTTAAAATTTTATTTAAACAATATTTTTTTCATTTATTTTACCTACCGACTGCAGTTTTTCCTCCCTCCTCTCGTCCCATCCCCCCATCCACCTCCCCCATCGCCATTCAGAAAAGGGCAGGCCTCCCATGGGCTTGAACAGAACATGGCACATCAAGTTGAGGCAGGACCAAGCTCCTCCCCTTGCATCAAGGCTGAGCAAGGTAATCCTTTATGGGGGGAACAGGTTCCCAAAAGCCAGCTAAGCACCAGGGACAGGTCCTGATCTCACTGCTAGGAGCCTTATAAAGAGACCAATGGGATTTCACCATGAAAAAGAATATAGATGATCAAATTGTAAACATGTGGATGTATGCTTGTGGTGTATTTTACCTGGAATGTGTATTTGCAGCCAGGAAGAACATTTCCATAGAAGTTTTCTGAATTTTCGCAGATTTGCAGAAATAAATTGAGAACACAGAAGACAAAACTTTTATAGACTTAGACTATAGTGACCATTGCTTCTTGCATGCCATGTTTTCTAGAAAGAAGTCTGGTGAGATGGCTTCTGTGGTCAAAGACGATCATCTCCTAGGAACATTCAACCCACACTAACTTAAAGTAATTAATACTAATTCATAGTATTAGAAACACTTCAAATATTTACTATAAAATCAATCATTTTTATCTACATTAATGAATTCATTTGCTTGGGCATTGTTATTTGTTTTTTTTTTTATAACAATAATGAAATACCTTTCATGGGCTGCTCATAAACAAAGAAGGTTTATTTAGCTCACAGGTTTGGAAACTCGGCATTTAATCTGATAGCATATTAATTTGTCCTCTAGTAAGGTCAGCGGATGGCAGCATACCATAAGGAGACATCATGTGTATGGAAAAACATATCTCAACCAAAAAACAATCTGAAAGAGATGGGGGTCTTCACATTTCCTATGTGACTGTCCTGATGAATTAAGCACCTTCTATCAGGCTCACATGCCTATTGCTGGCCAGCACTGAGTCAATGCACAGTGCCTCTATCCTTGTGGAAATGCAGGCCAGTGCTGGCTAGAATGTTGAATTCCATACACACTCCTCAACTCTAGGACTCCAGAGACAAAGACAGGAAGTTCATGAGATGGGGATAGACTGGATGACAGAAGAGACCCTATCTCAGAAACAATGATTATTCAAGCTGAAGCAGGGGGCGGTGGTGGTGAGAGCAGCCAGTGTGCAAAATGTTCATGTGCAAAGTTGTAAAATGAAAGAGTAAAAGTAAACCAGGCAAGTGAACAAACAAAACCCAGTGATTGATGCTGTTCTGTAGCTCCTTTAAATCTGTAGACTGCACATTACTTAGGTACCAGGCCCTCTCTAAATGTTTTTTTTTTTCTCCTAACATATGAGAGGCAGTGTTATCTTGGTAAGTGAAGTGTGCAGTGTCTTTAAGAAGCAAACAGTGTCACTGAATCTCCAGGATGAAAACGAGTTAACTGTGGTGGACAATCTTTTGGATGTGTTGTTGAATTAAGTTTGCAAGTATTTTATTAAGAAGTTTTGCATCTTTGTGCATCATGAATATCGGTCTATAATCTTCTGTTTTTTTTATTATAAATTGTGTCTTAAGGGATTTTGATTTCAAGATAATGGTGGCTTTGTAAAAGAAATTATGAAAAGTTCCTTCAGTGTTTTTATTTTTGGTGTGTGTGTGTGTGTGTGTGTGTGTGTGAGAGAGAGAGAGAGAGAGAGAGAGAGAGAGAGAGAGAGAGAGAGAGAGAGAGAGAAACAGAGAGAGAGATACAGAGAGAGACAGAGAGAGAGTTTGAATGGTCAGAGAGGTGGGGAAACATGGGAGGAGCTGGAGGAAGGGATACACTATATGAAAAATGTCAATTTTTAAAAAATAATCAGTATTAATGGAAGAGTTGCTGTGATCTATAGGTCTCTATTCATAGTTATTCAGTGCATTCCCTTTTCCTTCATTTTATATTTTTTCTCCCCTTTGACTAGCATGTACCAGCATAATGGGTTTCATTGTGACATCTTCATGCATGCATATAGGAAAAAGCATGCAGTTAAATATAATCTCTGGCACCAACAGGACAAGAAGTGACTGCAGTACAAAAAATTAGTATTACTTTGTCAACAAAAAAGTATTTAGACTATTTCACAGAGATCTTGTAGAAGATCATCATGTTTCTAATAACTACTTTTGGATAACTATGCAACACAAATACATGGCGATATGAATGCTTAATAAATAGGAACATTTTAAGTGTACTCTTTCCTTGTATAAGACTTCATAATAATAATTGTCATCTGTGTCATTACTAAAATGGACGTGAAGAGCAGATTTACTGATGAGATTATAAGGCTTAAGCTCCGACTTGACATCTAGTCACTCAGAGTATTCTGAATATTTCCTGGTTTTGGTAGACACGGGATGTGTGGAGGTCATATGAAATGGAAACTGAAGGGAGTCTGGTGGACTGGCATGAGCCTACCCCATCTATATCAAGCCTTCTTACCATTGAGGTATAAAGAAAGTTTCCATCTCAACAGTTTAAAAAGAGAGTTTAGAGTTTTGTGCACTCAGTTTTGGTATTTCTCTTTGTTTCTTTTTTTTTTTTTTTTGTCCTCTTTGGAAGAAAAAAATATGCTGTGCAGTTAATAAATATTTATACCTTGCTATCAATAATGCAACACATCTTAAATGAAGACAGCCCCACAAGAAGGTACACACAATTCACCAGACCACATTTCCCTTTTCCTCATTTTTTTTTTTGGGGGGGGGGGACATGATCAGATCTGTTGAGCTGGAATTTCAAAGAACCACAGTCATTACTGTTTACTTGAGACCAGGTGAAACAATGTGCAGGCCTGGCATATGTTCTCCACACTAAGTCTCTCGGGTGACCCTGCAGGTAGCTCTGCTTCCCATCGACACCTCACATTTTCTGATTTTCTGGTTAAGAACATTATGGTGGTTTGGATTAGAAATGTCCTCCATAGGCTCAGGTGGTGCTGCCATGGGATATGATGGGACTTGGAGGAAGTATGTCACAGGGGATGGCCTTTAAGGGTTTGAAGCTTCATCCCACATCCAATTTGCTCCCACCCCACTCCCAGTGCCTGACACAATACCTCTTCCACTCTTATGGGGCTTCCCTCTAGAGTAGCTGTGAGTCTTAAGTAAGCCCTTGTTTACCCAAGTTGCTTTTGATTATGGTGTTTTATCAGAGCCGCTGAAAAGCAGCTAACAGGTACAATATACCAAAGGAATGCACTTGGCCCTCATGCTTCTAGCCTCAGGAGACTTCCTGGCTAACGTCCCAGAAGTGCTAGTGAGACACATTTTATTCAGGCATCAGTGAGAGTGGGTTATCCATACAGGGTCAGCTTCATTTGTGAGTTAGACACACATTGAGTTAAAAACATGTTTTTTTCAGTGATGCTCTTGACATTGGTAGCATATCCTTCAAAACTTCACATCTCTCCTAGTTTCGTTACTGTTGCTGTGATAAAATATCCTTTCAAAAAACAACTTAGAAGGGACAGCTCATAGTTCCAGGATATAGTCCATCATCCCAGGGAAGTCAAGCCAGCAATTTGAGACATCTAGTCATATCCATAGTCAAGCACAGAGAGAGATAGAATATAATCATGCATGCTTTTTGTTCAGCTCATTTTTCTCTACCCTTCAAACTTATGGAATAGTGCCTCCTACAATGGATGGTACTTTCCACTTTAATTAACATACTCAAAACAATTTCTTATAGGTATGCTCACAGACCAACCCGATCTATACAACTCCTCATGGAAACTCCCCCCCACCCCCAGATGATTCTAGATTTTGTCAGGTTTACAAATGAAACTATCACCTCATCTGATTGGGGATAGCTTTTCTTTCTAAGTCAAGATTCTGTTCTCTGAACTGTACCACTTCCATGTTGGGAAACCCCTCATCCACCAGAGAGATGAGTGCTTTTATAATGTCTGCCACTGTCAGCAGAATTTCTCCTCAGTTCTATGTCCTGGGTTGTCTGCTCATGGTTAGAATACTATCAAAGAAATAGTATGATGTGTATGAAAATGAAGAAAAAAAGAAGGAAATTAAAGATCAGTGGGATGGCTCTGTGGGTAAGAATACTTTCACCAAGCCCGATAACTTGAGTTCTGTCTCTGGAACCCACATCAGATAGAAAGAGACAACTGACACCCCCAAGTTGTCCTCTGACCTTCACACACGTATCAGGGTAGGTGTGCAAATACACGTACATGTACACACACACACACACACACACATACACACACTTATACATAATAAATTCAAAGATTTTGAGAATGTCATACATAACACTGAAACACACTGTCTAGACTAGTCCTGTCATTGATTTAGACATGAAGAGCTACAGTCTACCTGCCTGCTGAGGGTGACAGTCCTTCTGTTATTTGAATCTTCCTCCAGAGAGCTCAGGTGGAACACCTTACAGGAGGAAATCCTGATGAGAAAAGAGCACAGACTATTGCCTGCACGTGGCAGCAGAGGGGAAGCAGAGAAAACTGATGTTCACTGATCTCTCTAAGGCTCTTTCGGAGTCGGGGGAAGGCAGGCTGTAAGAATATCTTCTGAGACTCCTGTATTTCATCCTTCAAACGGGAGCCTTTAAATCATTGAAAATAATAGGTTTCCTCTTGATTATATGTAATTTAAATATCTCATTAAATAGTAGAATTCAATATTATGACTGCTTTCTTTCTGCATAAAGGACATTTTTTTTTCAGTTGCTAGCCTATATGTTATTTTCAGCAATTCTTCTGGTTTCGAGGGAAAGTTGTGAAGTTTTACTACCAGAAAAAAAAAATGATACAAAGAAAGAAGTAGACACACTGCAAAGCTTTCAACCTGCACACATAGACATGCGTGGAAGAGTCACTAACCCCAGTGCTAAATAAAAGATCAGAACCTTCAGGAAACACTGGCGACATGTTAGACACATGGGCAGTATTTCTTCTGTTTTCACAGGTCTCAGTCCTGAACACCTCACTCTCACTTACCTGTGAGGGTCTCATTTAGTGAGGGAAACTGAGGAATCATGGGCTGCCGCATCTCTGGTCAGAATTTGAGTCTTATTGAGGTACAATGTCTTTGTTTCCAGCAGACAGGAGCCCTGGAGCAGCTGCACCAAATCCCAGCTGCAGGGAAGAAGGGATTCTGACAGGTATGAGGAACCAAATTCTTAGAAAGAAAAGAAGAACTTATTAAAATTCTTTGAAATGTGGTTTAGGATGCTGGAGCTTTCAAGGCTCCATTCCTTTAGTGGCTATGTTCCTACGCTCAGAGCAGCAAAAGTAGAAATTCTTTCTGGGATGGAGAACAACTTGCTATCCCATGCATGCAGCACTAGATGTGCAATGAAGAACTTTACTTCAACCCTGCTCATATTCTTATTTTGAATATATATATATATTGGTGTTTTACCTACATGTATGTGTGTGCACCAAATCCACGCCTGGTGCCCACAGAGGCCAGAAGAGGGCGTGAGATTGCCCTGAAGCTGGAGTTACAGATAATTGCTAGCCACCATGTATGTGCTGAGAAGCACACACGGTTCTCTGAAAGAATAGCCACCACTCTTAACTGCTGAGCCATCTTGACATCTCCTCATTTTCTTAAAACCGTATTTTTATGTTGCTTATAATATTGTCTCTTAAAAGGGTATTTTTAAGTTAACACAGAAAATTGCACTTATATATACATAAACTTTTGAAGTGTACATACTCAATGAGTAGTTGAGTGTAGCTAATTAAAAAAGTGATTTGCCTTGTTTCAGTACCATTTTCCTGGTAGAAAATATGAACTCTTCTTATTTTTTCAAGACATAGTATGCCATTGTTAACAATGTTGTCACCCTGAACACAATCTTCCAACTCTAAAGTACATTCTGTGAGTGCTTTCACACATCTCCCCAAACACCTATACCCTCTCAGCCACTCCAACCTCCACTAACCACCATTCTACTCACCACTACAGTTTGAGTAACTGCATTCAGGTAAAAAGCACAACATGGAATCTCACAATCATGAGATCACATGACATTTGTCTTTCTTCATCAGGCTTGCCTTATGAAATACAAGCTTCTCTAGTTTCATCCACATGATCACAAATGATAAGATGGCCTTAATTTTGCAGAGGAATAAGAGTCCATTGTAATCAATAATACTTTTGCTTTGTTCTGTTAATATGTTGTTGGAACTTAAGAACAACATCTATATAGCCTAATAATTTAGTGAAATGGACTATCCCTTCAATATACTGTTTAATTTATAGGGTAGGATAATTTTATTTACAAAGTTGTGTTGTGCCTCCATGTGATTTTCCACATGGGCTGTGCTAATTTCTCACCCAACAGTGAAGTGGTCCTTTTCCATATCCTCACAAGGTTTATCTTTCACTATTATTATAATAGCCATTTGACCATAAATGAACAAATATCTCTCTGTACAGGTAACACTGCCTAATGTCCACAATTAAAAAAAATTAAAATGAAAAAGAAAAGAAAAAATATTCAACTCTATCATCCAGAGATGACCTCTGAAATGGTAGTCAGTTTATTTTCATTCATTCCTCTTTCCTCTGGATTGTAGACAAAGGGAGCAGGAGAGAGGGAAATAGAGAAGTGGAGAGAAACAACAGTTATATGTAGGTCATAGTATCCATATTCAAAAGTACGCTGTCATTACAGTATTGCCTTTGTTCATATTGAGTCCTAATGTATATAAGCTGTCGTTCATTTATAATCACTGTGGAATATTACCAGTACTATGCTTTCAAAATGTACTTCTTTTGTCATATTTTAGCTCCTTTTCCTAGAATTTTCCTTCATCTCAAATTCAAACTCGTGCAAATACATAAATGCAAACTTTGCTGCACTGTTGATAACGCCACTGATCAAGGGTTAGTCAAAGGAGAAATACTGAAGAGCACAAATTGAAATAGAATCTTGCTTTCTGGTTCTTATCAAGCAGATATTCAATTACTGACCTCTTTAATTTAGGTACCATTCTATCCTGCCATTGATATTTACCTGTCATGTCCAAAAGAAAAGTAAGAGTCATTGTTTTCCCTAAATGCCTCACTAGAATTAAGTTATACTGCATCAATAGCATACTCCTCATCTACCACTCGTTAAACATATCAAAAATGGAAATGAGTTGAGTTTGGCATAACTCATAATGTCATTTGGGAAGAAGACAGAGGATCCGCGCCAACATTAATGTGCACTGTGTGAATAATTTACTTTAATTTCAATTACAGCACAGGGATGAGATGTAGGAAGCCTTCCCTGTAGCTGCTCTGAGCTCTGGGATTTAACTTGGTTAGCAGAACAATTTAGATGGCTTAGGGACCTATATTTGAAGCCAAGATGCCATGGGTAAAGATGCAAAATAAATAGTGGTCCATGGTGTCTGTAGTTTGCACAATAGGAGAAGAAGAGAATTAAAAGTGAGAGGGCAAGAAACAGGGCAATTTCTACGGTGGGAGGCTTAAAATTAGCAGTGTTTATGAAGCTCATGGAAAGAGGGAAAACACACTGCTTACATGTATCCAGACAACTCCACAAGTCAAGATTACCACTGAAGGCTAAGTGAAAGTGAGCCCCTATACAAAGGCATGTTTATCAGGGATGAACTGAGTAGAGAAGACAAGGCAGTGAATATTTTATCAAATTATTTATTATTAGTGTATGTTAATTGTACAAGGTTATCATCTTTATTTGACCTTTATCTACAGTTAGTACATACATGCTGCTCACATTTACCCACCTCTTCCCCTCAAATCACCCATTCTTCCAGATGTTCCCTTCCTCTTTTCATATATTCTTCTTTATTTTTTTATTAATTTAAAATACTATACACTTCAGTCTAACTTCCAAAATCCATGATTATTTGTCTTTCTGAGTCTGGCTTATTTGACATAACATGATAATCTCCAGCTCCATCAATTTTCCCACAAATGACATAATTATATTCTGTATGGCTGGGTAAATTCCATTGTGTATTATGCATTTCATTCATCAATAGATGGGCATCCACTCTGATTCAATAGCTTGGTCATTGTGAATTTTTTCCCCTCCGTTTCAATGACTACCTCCTTAGTGAAATTTCTGAAATGGCTTGCTACCTTTAAACAGTATCTCTTAGAAATACTTCCTCTATTCTGAGATTTTCTCATTCACAACATGTGTCTATTCTTTGTCGAATGTTCTAGAAAAAGTTCTGTCTTTCTTTTCAGAAGTCAATAGATAGTAGGATTGGGATTTTAGTTACACACTCTATTAGTCAAGACTCATTCAGCATGGTACTATGAGCTGCTGCCTTCTTAGTGTACACAGTGCTTCTTCAATTTAAGGTACTTGTGATTGTGTGTCAACTTGTCTGGGGTAAGAGAGTCACAGATAGCTCACCAGAGACTTTCCAGGAGATAACCAAATCATTAAAGAAGGAAGACCCTGCCCATGTGAGTAGATATCAACTCATCCACTGAAACCCAAATACAACAAAGGGGAGGAGGAAGACTAAATGCACACTTTTCTGGAGCCGGGCCATGCATCTTCTATCTGTGGAAGCTAGTCTCTTGAATTTTAATCTCTGGGATATATGTTCTTTGACTTTAGTTGAGATTTACACCATTATCTTCCCTGATTCCCAGGACTTCAGATTTAGAGTAAATTACACCACAGCTTGCTGATAGAAGACTGCGGTACTTACCCTCCAAAGTTACATAATCCAACTCCTACAAAAAGTCCCCTCATAAAATATCCATTAATATCTTATTCTCTGTTTCTATGGAGAACTCTGAGTAAAACAGTACCTTTAACTTCTTAAAGTTTGAGAAGAAGACAGAGGATCCGCACCAACATTAATGTGCACTGTGTGAATAATTTACTTCAATTTCAATTACAGCACGGGGATGATATGTAGGAAGCCTTCCCTGTAGCGATCTGAGTGTTTTGCTGGTGGTGCAATGATACCTTATGTGAACATGTGATCAGGGGGTCTTGTCATAGGGGTTACATCCATTTATCAAATATTGCAGTAAGTAAAGATTGTTTCATTTGCTCAAGTTAATAAAGCATGTGGATAGTCACTTTAGGGGCTTATTCCCGAGGCCTTGGTTGCCTATGTCTCTTCTTCTAGGCATGTGGTGGGTCCCAGTAAGGTGAGGTTTCCCCCTTCCACATTGGCATGTAAGCTGGTCTTATCATTGTGTTTGTTTATACAACTATAGTATTGATGTTCCATGGATGTAGCTTCCCTTTTCTATAGAGAAGACACCATCTCTAAACAGACACCCTGATCCTCCAACTCTTATAACATTTCTACCCTGTTTGGTGATCTTGCCTTAAGGATAGGGATAGTGTTATAGATATACTCTTCCCTGAACCTGTGGGTATAAAGATATGTATTTAGAATGCACTTAGGAAATATATTGTAATGCATTTACCTTAATTGTTCTAGTATTAATGAAAACTTGGGAGTCAGAAATTGAGATAAAAAATCTGATAAATCCAAAGAACAGTGGAGAAACAATCAGCTGACCATATTCTCCATGTTTTCCAGGTCAAAAAGCCCCCAAAGTCTCTCCAATCCTCTTCTTATCCCTACCTGTACTCTCTATCCAACTCCCTTGGTCCTCCAACATATCTATGGTTAATTCCAGTCAGCCAATCACTGACTCCACCCTCTGACTTAAGATTTAACTTTATTAGAAGTCCTAGAGTGTCAGTGCCAGTGAGAACAAATATCCTACAACAATATTGGTTTAGGAAAAGTGGCAGAAGTATGTTCTCATCTAAGATTCTTGACCTTTCCAGCTATTAAAGGGTTACTTGATACCAAGTGGTTAGCCCTAAAAAATACACATATAAGCAACACTAAATGGACTCAGCAGGTTCTATTTATATGTTTATTTGCATTTTTATATATACTCAAATATGCATATATACACAAATATGTATATATACACAAAATTTGTGTGTATAAACATATACATATATGTATATAATTATATACACATATACAACTTAGAGTAAATTGTATCATATCACAGTTTGCTGATGGAAGCCTACAGTACTTCTTGTCCTCCATACTTACATAATCCAGTTCCCACACAGATATGCCCATAAAATATCTATTAATATCATGTATATATAACTATAATTAAAGAAAAAGAGGCCATGAAATTGAGAGAGAGTGTGGGTTGAGGACAATGAATTGGTTCTGAGAGAGAAAATGATATAATTATATTTTAATTATATAAAATACATAAAGCAAGTAGAGTATGATTAGCAATGAAGGCTGTAAGTCCCAGGTTTCTCCACTGCTCTTTACCTCCTTAGCCAATTTTCCTAGCTTGATGGGTGGAATAATATGAAAATAGGGGCAGGAACTGGTGAGATGGATCTACAGATACAGTGATTGCAGGTAAAAGCCAGGAAGAACAACATGCAGCTCTACCCCTAGGATGGTATCTGGTTGAAAGGAGGATCCTGGGCACTCAGTCACAAGCTAACCTAGTCAGTCATCAAGCTCTAGGTTTAGTGAGAGAATTGGATTTTAAAAATAAGGTACAGAGTAATTTGAGGGTAAAGAGACCCTCAAATGTCAACCTCTGGCC
Organism: Peromyscus leucopus; assembly: GCF_004664715.2. Taxonomy (NCBI): domain Eukaryota; kingdom Metazoa; phylum Chordata; class Mammalia; order Rodentia; family Cricetidae; genus Peromyscus; species Peromyscus leucopus. The sequence goes on from NC_051084.1 coordinate 43,413,125, forward strand.
CCCACACATACACACAGGAACAAATATACTCTTTCTACCATGTGCTCAACACATACACAAATAAAAAGAAAGAATATGATAATGATGAAGGCTCTGCAGGAATGATTTTGATAACTTAGGTTATACTCCATGCCTCAACATTTTAATTGCTCATGAAAGAAGTAAAAATATTGAACATAATTTCAGGATATATATTTTTAAAAAGTCTGTAATTTCAGTGTACAGATTAAATGTTGTAGCCACACACTCATCCCCAGGCACAGTAGCTGCACAATGACTGACTTACACTAAATCTGGCCCAGCATCTGCTTTTTACTGGTAAAGACTTTTGAAACACAACAAGATGTATTTGCTTGTCTACTTTCTGTGACTGCCTTTGAGCTGAGACAATGAGGTTGAGGGATTGAATAGTCCACAAAGCCTGAAATACTTGTGATCTTATCTCTTCCAGAAATAGTTTACCAAGCCCGGCTTTCTGTATTTGTCTTCACATAATGAATTAATTAGGGTTTCTATTGCTGTGATAAGAGACTATGACCAAAAGCAACTTGGGTAGGAAGGAGTTAATTTCATCTTACAATTTCAGTCAACAGGCCATCAGAGAGGGAAGTCGCTTCAGGAACTGAAGCAGAGGCCAGAAAGGAGCATCACTTCCTGACTTGCTTGGTCTGCTTTCTTATTCAATCTAGGATCATCTGTCCTGGGGTGGCAACTCCCCTCCCCTACAACCACAGACTAGGGACTAGTCCAAATTTGTCCAAATCAATCATAAATCAAGAAAATGCTCTATAGCCTTGCCTACAGACAATCAGGGTAGAGGTTTTTTGAGGTTCCTTGTCCACAATAACTCTAGATGGTGTCAGGTTGACAAAAAAGCCACAAGGACACAGAAATCTAAGGACAGACCTCACACAAGGGCAAAGAGCAGCTGTGCTTCTCTTATTGGAATGGCTCCATGTGGAGAGTGGTCCTTTAGAACAAGGAATTATTTGGGACAAATGAGTCAACTCAGATGATAAGAATGCTTAATGTCTTACAAGAGGACCTTAGTTCAAACCTTCAGACTTAAATAAGATGTCAGGTATGGCTATGACTCCTTCTAAGTCCAGGTTGGTAGATGGAGACAAAGCAGATCCCTGGGAATTCACTAGCTGGAAAGCAGGAATAGTCCATTTTTGTGAGAGATGTCATCTTAAGAGATTAATTTGGAATGATAGAAGATGAGACTCAATGTGCTTCTTTGGCTTCTGTACACAGCCTGCCTTACACACTAAAACCAACAACTAAATTAATTAAATAAAAGAATACATAAAATCTGTGTATGTAACAAAGAAGTCTTATAAGGTTCACTTCCATCCCAATTTCAGATTCTAAAGCAAGTCAAATGCTTCATACTGTGTGCATCTATCGAAATACTCGTGAATGGCATGCTGGATTTTTCTTTAAAGATTTTCAAACTTTCTACCTCTATATTATATTATATAATATATATGCATATTTTTTAAAAATTATACATTTTTCTGTGATCCTTTAATAAGAAAATTAACTTATAGAATGCATGTGCTCCTTGTGGTTATTTTTACTTAAACATTCTTCACTATGTTGAGAGGGAATACATATCTGGATATCATTGAATTAATGCTGCAACAAGATAATTAAGTCATAATACCCATATTATCTGATCTAATTGTTTTCCACCTAGCTGATGGGGGAAGTTCTCATGGACTGCAAGGACTTTTTTTTTTTTTTTTTTTTTAACTAATCAAAATATGCTGAGAAAAAGTGACTAAAAATTCATCAGAACAGTTTCCAATTTTCAGGTAACTAATGCTTACATAGTTTTTGCTCTCAACAGTAGAGAAACAATGGACCAAGATCATTACCATCAAATCTTATGAAAATGCTAACAGAGCAGGAAATCATCAGGAAGCACTTGGATAAGAGTAAGTGGGTGAAGTTAAATTATTTTGTGCTTCAAGGTCAGAGGAGGCACACTGCATGACTACAAAGTCAAGAAGACATCTAGCTGGGTACAAAGGCTCCTGCCAAAGTCCTGTTATGCCTATTTCATTTGGGGCACAGTTAAGTAAGGAGCCACCTTCCTAACAAGGACTCCAGTTGTCTAGCTAGCACATACCAGCAAAAGAAAGAGATCAAGCACTCTGCTCTCTAAACTTATGGATGATAAAATGCCCCCATTTGAGCTGTCATGCAGGTGCAAGGAATTGAACTTGAGTCCTCTTGAAAAGCAGCCACTCTTAACTCTTAACCACTGAGTCATCTCTCCAACTCCAATCTTAACTTTTTAGCCTTATTCCCAGAACCCAGTGGTGGGTGGCATGCCTACCCTTCTTACACTTTTTCTTCCAGGTTGTATAACTTCTTCCCAGCTCTAAAACACAGAACTGCCCCATCAAAACAGTAAAAGACTTGATACCTGCTGATTGGAATATGGGTAGTTTTGAAGGGGGCCCAAATAACTGCATTTTAAGAGAGGAGAGGGTGAAGCAGACATTGGTAATTGAGTAGACTCATTGAAAGCTGTAAGGGGAGAAGTGGAGGTGTCTAAGAATGTATTTACCGACTATGGGAATGAGCAAATTAAATCATGCCATGACTACATAGGAATGAGCAAATTAAATCATTCCAGGACTACATAGAACGCACTACTGTTCCTCTACATACTCTTGTTTCCATAGGGAATTCTCTGTGAGAAGACCCATTCAAAGTATGAATTAAGAGTGAAGTTGGTGCTTTCAAGATTTTTCTGCTTGAAATCTTCAGCTATTTTAGTGTATGAGCATATGTGAGTAAAAACACATGCATTTCTCATTTGAAGACAACTACATGGGTTGTGCTTTTTTTGTATTCTAAAAGTCTGTAAACATGAGCCACAAAAGGGTTTCAAGGTCAAGGCCAAGGAACAAGCAACCTTGCAGGTTAAATTGCTTCTTCTCTCTCCTGTTCCTCCCTCCACCTGATACCATCTCAACACCCACAAGCCTAGCTCCGAATCCATGGCCCTTGAACCTGCTTTGTTAATTAGACACTTTTGCTGGGCTCCTTCCCTCAACTCTCCTTCCTTCTGTCTGCTGTCATCTCCACACCCACAGGGATAGCTCCAGACCTATGATTCAGAAGCCATCTTTTCTGGGTCCAAATAAATAGTTCATGCAACAGCTTTACCTGCCTTTACCTCCAGTCACACAGTTCTTGCCCAATTCAAATAGTCCAGAATCTCATATCAGACACATAAACAAAGAAAGAGGTTGACATTCTCATGTCACATCACAAAATTAAACACAACATGAGTGGCCATGATAGCTCTCTCCTATCAAATCCACTAGTCCCAGAGAAATCTTGCCCCTTACAAAGACTGCCATGGCTAGCCTGCTGTGTACTGATGAATATTTATGAATTTTTACTTGTGTTGTTTAATTCTTCTAATTTACCTTCAAGACCCTATATTATCTCCTCTACTTAATCCATTCTCCCTGTAAAGCTTACCTGGGGTTGTCCAGTTGGCTTCTTGAGGTTTTCAGTGTCATCTGCATTTCAGCCTAAGTTCTCTTTGCTATTTCCGTCTGTTTACTGAATTATTATTTCAAGTCCTGAGTTGTTTTTTGTCACTTTGTTCAGCCTTATTTTGAACATCACTCAGCTGTTTATTGTTAGCCTCTTAAATTTCAATGAAGCATTTGTTCTTTTAGTTCTTTGTTGAAGTTCATGATTGTTCTTTTAAATTTTGTGCCCTGGAGTTCATTTAGGTAGTTCTCAATAGAGATTGCCTTCCAGGGAAACAATATGAAGGTTTAAAGATTGGTCATCAAATTATAGTGCATTTAGGAAATGGACAGACCTATAGAAGGTAGGGCCTACAAGAAGTAAAGTATGCCATTGAGGGTTTGCACCTAAAGAAGACATTAGGACTTCCATCTGACTCTGTTTCTCTTTCTCTTTTCCACCCGACAGTCATCCTGAAGTGGTCAGTGTCTTTTGTCACAGGCTCCTACTATGATGCTCTTCCCATCATACGTCTCAGACAGTAGGTCAGTATATCATGCAACCTCTGACAGTGTGAGTCAGAATAAACATTTCATTTCATAAACAGGTTGCCTCAGGTATTTTATTAGAGAATAGAAAGCTGAGTAACATTGTGCAGAAGTTTAAAACTTCGAGGTTTAGTTTATCAGTCCGTTATTTTGTGGATTGTGTCATTGATGGGAATTTAAAGAACTTTTATCAGTCCTAACATTTTGTTTTCATTCATTTCCTTAATTTGATATAGTTTTGTGTCTATAATGAAGTCTATTTTCATATAAAATGGGAGATGTATCTCACACTTAATTTCTTACATTGCTAAAGCATCAATTCCTAAAAACAGGTAATTAATAGTTTAGCTATTTGATAAGTCTTTATGTAAAGTGGAGTTCTACTGTTCATTTGACAGTGGAATATTATTGACTCAATCAAATTAGTATGATTGAGTAATTTTTCTTCTTTAACTTTTAATGCTATATATTTTAGGGATGGGGAATGGAAGGGCAGTGTAGAGAAAGGAATATGAGGAGGAATACACTAAAACTAAAGGTCTTTTTTTCCTTTTATTTTACAATACTATTCAGTTCTACATAACAGCCACAGATTCCCTTGTTCTCCCCCTTCTTGCCCCCCTCCCCTTCCCCCCAGCCCACCCCCCTTTCCCACTACCTCCAGATCAAGGCCACCCCCGAGGACTGAGATCGACCTGATAGACTCAGTCCAGGCAGGTCCAGTCCCCTCCTCCCAGATTGAGCCAAGTGTCCCTGCATAAGTCCCAGGTTTCAAACAGCTATCTCATGCAGCGAGCCCAGGACCTGGTACCACTGCCTAGATGCCTCCCAAACAGATCAAGCCAATCAACTGTCTTACCTATTCAGAGGGCCTGATCAAGTTGGGGGCCCCTCAGCCTTTGGTTCATAGTTCATGTGTTTCCATTCGTTTGGCTATTTGTCTCTGTGCTTTATCCAACCTTGGTTTCAAAAATTCTCGCTTATATAAACCCTCCTCTTTCTCGCTAATTAGACTCCCAGCGGTCCACCCAGGGGCCTAGCTGTGGATGTCTGCATCCAGATTCCTCAGTCCTTGGATGGGGTTTCTGGCACAACTATTAGGGTGTTTGGCCATCCCATCACCAGAGCAGGTCAGTTCGCTCTGTCTCTCGACCATTGCCAGCAGTCTTTTGCGGGGGTATCTTTGTGGATCTCTGTGGGCCTCCCTAGCTCTCTGCTTCCTCCCCTTCTCATGTGGTCTTCATTTACCATGGTCTCCAATTCCTTGTTCTCCCTCTCTGTTCTTGATCCAGGTGGGATCTCCTGCTCTCTTTCCCTCGGCCCTTGCCGTTCATTGCTCCCACTCATGTCCAGGCTGTTCATGTGGGAATGCAAGCTTGTACATCCACTTTGGAAATCAATATGGCGCTTTCTTAGAAAATTGGGAATCAATCTCCCCCAAGATCCAGCTATACCACTCTTGCGCATATACCTAAGAAATGCTCAATCATACCACAAGAGCACTTGCTCAGCTATGTTTATATCAGCATTGTTTGTAATAGCCAAAACCTGAAGACAACCTAGATGCCCTTCAACTGAAAAATGGATAAATAAATTGTGGCACATATACACAATGGAATACTACTCAGCAGAGAAAAACAATGACATCATGAGGTTTGCAGTCAAATGGATGGATCTAGAAAAAATCATCCTGAGTGAGATAACCCAGACTCAGAAAGACAAATATGGTATGTACTCACTCATAGGAAGATGCTAGATGTGGAACAAGGATGACTGGACTGCTACTCACATCACCAGTGAGGCTACCTGTAAAACAGGACCCCAAGAAAGACACGAGGATCACCCAATGACAGAGAAATGGATGAGATCTACATGAACTAAAGGCCTTTTAAAAAGCCATATGGAAACCCAATACTGGAGAAGCTTCCTAAAATATGTACTTATACATATATCAAAATAATTTAAATGTAGTTACCCTATAATGAGGAAGAAAATCTCCAACTAGACACCATATATAACCAAATAAAAATGCCAGAATAAGGAATAGGTTACATCTTTTCAAGTTGTTGGCCAATGGGGTCACATACACCTCCAGACAGTTGCCCATGCTGTTTGCTACCCTCTAGAAATCGACAGTAAGACTCTATTGCTGCATTCAACACATACTTGTGTCACAGAACATAGAGAGATCCCATTAGCTAGCTTTTGTAGAACTGGAAGTTACTATACACACAGCAGGAGGAGACAATTAATCATTGATCCCATTCAGATGTGTATCCTGTGAGTTACAATCATGGGTTTCCTAGGATATGTCTACTAGTGCACCAGTGGCATGAATGTTATGGGAGTAACAAACAAATTTTTAAAGGGGCTTAAAGCCAACTCCACATGATACCATGTTATCCTATATTAACTGGTGAATAACAAAAACAAATATTTCAGTACAGACACATTTTAAGTTATAATGTTGATCGTTGTTTTGGCCAAATTGCATGTGTAGAACCAATAGATGCAGGATTGACTACATTGCTGTTTCAGAAATTCTTTTTGTCTCCTTTTTATAACTTCTATTTTATTCCTGAAATTTCATTCTTTAAAGAAATTAATTTGTTTCAAGAGATTTTTAAATAGTTAGTTCAGGCACTTTTATGATGGTGGGGAGACACTTGTCTGATATTCTGAACCTTACCTCACCTCACAGTTGCTATCACGACCTTTCCTAATGCAAATGATGATTTCTTGTTTCATTGGATGACAAGCAGTTGTCAATCCTATCTTGCACATTTTGTCTATTATGCTCCTCTTGGTCTTATTTAAATCTTTTATTTCAGCAGACAACCATCCTGTTGTGTCTAACAGACTTTGGTGGCAATTTAATTTCTGGCATCCTGATGGCATTGCCCTTTGCCTACTGTCTCCTTGTGGTGTATCTAGTCTAAAGGGGACAGAAGACTTTCCATGTTGAGTGTCTATTGGAATATGCACACTAGCCTGGACAAAGATGTTTATTAAGACTAGAAATCTATATATTAAATGTGTCTTCCAATGGAGATGATTACTGTTGGGGAGTCACACTTGGGACAAAGAGTTCCATAAGCAAACTATATGGGGCAGTGTGCTGCCCAGGATAGGCTTGTGTGTACTTTTTCCAGGTTTCTGCGAACCTCTGCAGAAAGAATGACTCTTAGGCCTATGGACACAGACATCTATCTTTGTTCCTTCACTCTGCATGGCTAGTCTTTTGTTGTACCTGTATATAGCAAGTATAACATAAAAAGAGCAAATATTTACATGTATTGGCAAATACAGAAGCATAAAGCAGTATCTTCTGACTTTGATAAGCCAAAGTTAGAAGCCAAGCATTTGCTATTGTCCTCAAGTGTTGATTAACCTTTAAAAGAATGAAGATAATTATATCCAGTTTTGGAAAGTTGATTAACCATGTCATTAGCAATTCTCTGCAGTCCAGCGAGAGGAGATAAACTTGTTGGTACTTTGTCACTCCAGAATTCCACCCCTCTTTTTAGTCAAAATGGCAAGGTCCGTTCAAAATTCTGAGGATAAATAAATGGGAAATCTGGAATGGACTTTCAGGATTATCATTTTTGTTGTAGGAGACAAGAAATACAGGTAGTCCCTTCTGAAAACAGGAGGATAACACGGACCATTGCTGATCTGTGTGAAAGAGGAAGTGGGCAGGATCTTTGTGGAGTAAAGAATACCAGGAGGACCCAGAGTATGCAATAGAGTTTGCAATCCCTGGAGCCCATCTGAACATTTTCCTTATCATTGCATTTTATCTGCTTTTAATACCAAAAGACTGTCCTTTAAGGGCTTGTTTACTTATTCAGGTTGGGGTCTTGTATGTCTCAGGTTGTCTTTGTTTTGGTGAAATCTTTATGGCTAAAGATTTTCAGTCAGAGGCTTCTAGTGACAGGAAAATCATAGTGATTTCAGACCAGAAACAAGGGAAGTTAGTTATTGAGAAATCATTGTAAAATAATATTTAATATTATCATGATTTTTTTTCCTAAAGAGCATTGAGACCCATGTAAAAGATCCATTATGAGCATTGTGCAATGATCTAGAGGAGCAGTCATAGCTCAGTTTCTACTTGGAGCTCAACCTTTAGACACACACACACACACACACACACACACACACACACAAACACACACACAGTGTAAAAATCCTTAAATTAACAGAAAATGCACAGTAGCAATACTGTGGTGCTATCTTAAAATGCAGACATGTCTTATTAGTATAACACATCTTTAGCTTTGTTTACCCTTTACCTTGGAAAGAGACTGTGTCTTGATTTCCTAGCTGACTCTGGAACCTTTTTGTGGCATCACTGAGCTGCTGAGAATCTTCATCATTCCGACTTTTCTTCTCCTCCTCAATATCTCTCCACATTTTACTCTTCTACAGCTATAGTGCCTGAGCTGACCATTCTGCAGCCCAATCCCATTTTGTGTCACATTAATAAATATTTCATTTCTAAGTTGTCCTTGTTATATTGTGAGAGGTGAACAAAACCCAGTGCTATAGACAAAGGTGGACACACCCACATCATCTTTGGTCACAGAACAGATAAATGTTTGTGAGGCAAAGTTTAACACCACGCCCGTCTTGATTTGATGATCACATTTTGAAGCTGATGATTTTTCAATTCCTATAAAATTTTAATGTCCTTCAGAGAAATCCCATGCTTGCTTTTATCCAAAGCAGCTTTTTGCCTTGATTGCTGAGGCATTTCATTCTCTTAAATGTGCTATACCAGAATGGCACACTTTATTTTTTTGCCATTTTCTCCTGGAGACTAGTCAGCAGGGCTGGTGTTCAAAGGTGCTCTGAGAACAAGGCCACTGATCTCCACCTGGAGTCTTCAGCCACCTTCTTCTTGTCACGCTCAGCTGTAATTTAAGATACAGGTTTAAATTATTTAGTGGTTTATAAGTATAAATAATTCACCAGTCAACAACTAAAGTGACAGCTCATTAATCAGCCTGTGAACATGGGCACAGGTGTCAGGCAGTGGGCTGAGTCCTGATGAGGTCAACACGCTTAGAGCTTTCTCCTCTTCTCCTCTTCCTGTGATGTGACCCATCTTGCTAGTGGATTGAATTAATTGGAACTCATATTGAGAGATACACTCAGGAGCTATAACCTTCAGAGATGAAACCAAACTGTTACAAATGTAGATACATTGTAACTTTTCTGATACTGACCAGTAACAACTGTATCATGTCACCAAAGAAAATATGTGGAGGAAATAAATTAAGGGATAACACACCACCAGAAAGTTGTATTTTTTTCTTTTAAGTAAAGTGTCATAATCTGTTTCCTGGTGCTATATTAAATTAGTTGAGGATAGGCACTTTAAAAAAGAAAAAAGAGATTTCTTCAACTCACAGATTTGGGGCTGAAAGTCCAGAATCAGGCAGCCCAATCAGTGGGTTTCTGATAAGGGTTTATCCATAGGTGACAACTATGGCAGTGGGAACAGCAAGCAGACATATGACCTGGCAATATAAAAAGCCAGAGAGATTCAGATTACTCTGAAAGTATACCAAAATTTTACTTGAGCTATTTATTCAAGTAATAACAAAGCAATTCCAAACTCTCCTTGGGATACCTCTTCCCATATTCACAGCAAAGTCCTCACTTCTGGTACTCAGGGCCCTCCCATTTAAAAACTAAACTTCTATGCTAGAGTTCCAGACTCTAACCCTGGTCCCCCCAGCTCTCCTGTACCTTCTTTAATGAGGATGATCAATGATTGTTTAATCATCTGTCAATTGCTGGGTCAACATGACCAACTGTAAAGAACTTGTTACGTACCAAGCAATAAGAAAACCATTTTTTCAGAAGTTTTGAATACAACAAACATGTCAATAAAAATGGTTCTGGGGCAGAGAGCTGAGCAGTATCAAAGTGAAAATCCAACTTAAGATCTACATGGTTTCAAAGCCCACAGCCCTAAATTCCAAACTACCGCTTAGCGCTTTACAGACACTAGGTCCTGACTTTGGTCTAAAAGTATCACTTACTCTTCCCTACTTTATTCTTACTGCTGCCCAGGTTTCCTTCCTTAATGGAGCTACATCATTAAGACAAGGTAGATCTGTCGACCTAAAAATACCTATCTTTATAATACTCATGGCATTGATCTGTCTTTGTCCTGTATTTATGCAGGAATCTGTGCATGGGAGAAATCAGATGTCATTCTGTACCCTGGCAGTAGTTTGTGTTAATGCAACTTGTGTGATTTGCATCTAATTCTAAGTTGTGCCATGAAGCAAATCACTGTTCTGAACTCTCTGAACTCCTGTCTTGGTTTGCTGCTGGGGCTCTTTGCTCTATGCTTCAGTTCCTATGTCTCTTGTGTGTCAGATGTTCTCATGGGTCAGACTGTAAGTGTGCAATTGGTTGATTATAACACAGAATACAGAACAGCAGTATCAAGTGTATAACACACATCAAGGACCCGCTGGTCTTTCCAACACAGGGACGTCATTTGCCATATCCTCTTTAGGTCCCTTTCTCACTGTTAGTCTCTGGGTCCTTTCTTTCCCTAATGACCCACACTGCTTTATTCTGTCCGAATCTTGGTGTTGTTCTCTTTCTGTCTTCATCCTCGGATGCATGCTCAGAACCCACCTTCCTTCTTCATTACTAAGCATTGAACTTAAGTGTCATCTCTTTATGCTGGACTTTTGTATCCTAACTGCGTAGAATAAGGGCTTTGCAACCAAAATATCTTTGGGGGGCCATTGTTTTCCTACATAAAAGTAGTCACCTGCCATCTTCACAGGAAATAAACCATGTTATGTCTAAAAGGCCATCCTTATGGTTAATCAATTATTTACTGAGTTAAAAATATACTTTTAATACTTGTCATTGATTTCACGTACAAGTAAAATAGCTTGACATGGACTGGAAGTGGGTGTCACACATCTTTGATTCCAGTACTCAGGAGCCAAAGGTAGGTGGATCTCTGGGTTAAAGATGAGCATGGTCTACATAGGAAATTCCAGGCCAGATAAGGGTATAGTGAGAAAACTTCTCAAAAATAAATAAATAAATAAAAGATTGACTTGTAAGACTGTAAAACTATTCCAACTAGCCTTTCCCTTGATCAGTCCATTTTAGAGTGATTTGAAACCTTCATGACTCCTAAATGAAATATCATTTCCAGGGCTAAGCAACAGCAGACTGTGTAGATGTTATTGAACTAATTTTACTCACCAAACAATTACATTCACTGCCTACTATTCTAAAACTATCATTGAGGTGATCAGAGAATGAGACCATGAACAAAGCACACAAATGAATTCTTTCTATAGGAAGCTTCCTTAATCCATAAGTTGAGTTCCTTACCCTTACCCTTATACATCTAGAAATTTATTATTAATTTACCTTAGCTTTAGTTCACTGGTGATCCTTATCCTCTCTTACCTTCACATCAAAGATGATGCCTTTATTCCCCTATATTCAGTGGCTGACATATCATCTGGCATGGACTAGAAAGCCACTGTATACTGTTCAATTAATTAAAATTCTATTTTTAAGGATTTCAGTTCTGCAAGTTACAGAAAATCTTAACAGTCTTCTCTGAAGAATAAGTAATAGCAATCACTTATGTATTTCTTGGGAAGAAATGATAGCTCAGTCAGTTGTTACAATTGGTCAAATAGACACTGAGTAATGTGGCAGAAGCCAGTAATAATATGTTTTAAATGTTGATTTGTTCCACTAGTATAATAAATCTTGATTTTTTTCTCACTTATCATTCACATAGTACTATAAGTTTAACAAGGTTTGGATATTAATTCCGTATTCTGGAAAGAAAATATGAATTATCCATAAAAATAAATGATCAATTGTCTAAATAACATGTCTTCACAATAGAGTATCTGTGAATTAAACTGCTGATGTTTCTAGAAAGCTATGAAGAGGTTTATAATATAAAGAACAAAAAGTAATGAGTCAATTTCTAGGAATTCATAAAGGTTACAATACCAAAATCAAGGGAGAATTATTTTTAAGACCCAGTGTAAGAATGACATTTTTAACTTTTAGAAACTGTGACTTTTTCATCACTATTAATAAAACAAGATGTAACTTTGGGAATGGCAAACTATATAGAAGCAATAGCAGTTTTCATACGTTAATGATGAGACCTACATGTTTACTATTCAATCTATATAGTGCTAATGCTTTCAAATAGTTCTCAGGGGTCAACCAGATGTCTCAAAGCATCCTTGCCTCCAGATCTTACAATCTGAGTTTGAGATACCTGGGCCTCCAATGATGGAATGAGTGAACAGTTGTCTCAAATTTTCTTCTTACTTTCTACATGTGCCCTGTGGTGCATACACTCACATTTCTCTTTTACACACATACACATAAAATAATATAAAATAAATATAGGTAGTTTTTAGAGACTAGAATTCATACAACTCTATGATGTGATATTACATATAATGTTCATAGCCCATGTTCCCCTGCAACTGCACACTCCTTTTTGAAATTCAATGAAAATCATAATAACAATCTGAAAAGGCTAACTCCTAGGCCTCTCCAAGCAATGTGTATGACCTCTACAAATGCCCTCAACCATCAGCTTGGTGCTTCCTACCTGTGACTCTATGTAGAGACATGTGCCTTTTCTAAGGAGTATTAAAATAGACAAAGGGTCTACTGGGAAATATTTCTAGATATTTCCTTATCCCCTCATTGGGGTATTTTTTTTTTTTGGAGGTATGCAGCAAGGAGTGAAAAGGACGTGGAATTCAGTGAGTCAATTTGCTCAATATTAGTAGATTAAGACAAAACTTCAGGTATTTTTAAAAGTTGGGTGTTATCATCACATGAAGATTTTCCTCATCCTTAGGTGGGGTAACTGAGAACAAATGTATTACAGACAATATGGTGCAGCCTTTTGATACTGATGTTTATAATATTGATAACTCCAAATTTAACAGTTTTGGACTAGTGACACATTATAATGTGAAAAGACACTGAGGGCAGAAAAATAAAGGAATCCATATTGGGAGAGCCTAAATTGGTACTTTCTAGAAGGTAGAGTCTTAGTAGGAATGCTAAGAATACAATCCATGCTCACTAAGGAACAAGGACACTTAAACATAGATGTTAATCTTATTCAGAAATCACCTCTTACCTAAAGACTATCATTAATTGCAAGCACATTTCATCATCAATTATTCTAGTATTTGTCTAAAGATATTATGATATGGAATATCCCAGGGGTAAACAAAGTTGTCACAAACACCATGTCACTGGCATCAAATCAGGACAGAGCCAAGAAGGCATAACCTATCATAGGGTTCATCAGTATTACCAAATGTTGAAGTGGCTTCTACTCTGTGGAAAAATCTTTGCATATAATAAACAAAGTCCCCAGGATGTGACACAGTCCTCACCATTGCTAATTATAACATTGCTTTCATATTTGTTGAGTAACTTTCATAATTTAAACCAATTTCTCTTTGTTTCAGGGAGCAAGATTGGAGAATATTTCCATAGTGCATCTCAGTATTTAACTAGTACGTAATCAAAGTTGAAGTGCTGGTGTATTAGGACAAGTTCTGCAAATATGAAGGCAAAAGAAATGCATAGTGCAGAGGTTAGCTTGGAACAGATAGAAGGACAGTGACTATGTCTCCTGTGTGTCTAGAACTTAACTCTTAGAAAACTGACTTCCTGTAGAAACCTGTAATCAATCCATAATATTTCATAGCTTCCATCATGTATTATACATATCTTTCCTTTCTAAATAGATAAATGGAATGTAGAAATCAAATGATTTATATAAGGACCTGGAGTTTCATTTCAAACAAAAGGCAGAGTGGGAGATATTAACCCTTCAAGGCATGTATATATGTTCATATCAAAGAACCTAAGTACTTAAAACATCTAATAATGCAAAAAGCAATATTAGAAATTTTAAGAGTATGAAAGATGAATTTAAAAAAATAACTTTGCCAAAAAATGATAAAGAATTTATTATCCTTTAATAAAAAGAAACTAAGAGTCAACTGGATTTGGATTTCTGAGAAAAAAATTTATCTTCCTTAGAGCATGTAGTGCATAAATTATGTAAGTTGAAAGTGAACACAGTACTCCAACAGAGGAAAGAACTCTGATGGGATCTGTAGCATTGTGCTGAATAGGAATCGTTTTAAATGTATATTTTTTAATGTGTATATGATATATGAAAATGAACTGAGATAGAAAATTACAGGTAAATATGTATAAAGGTGTTGTTCTCTTAATTAGTTTGAGTCATTTTCATTGTGAGAATGTTGACATTTGCCTGGTGTGGTGGGGCATGCTTGTCATCCTGGAGCTGGGGAGGTGGAAGCAGGAGGCCTAGAAGTTCAAGGTCACCTTCAGCTACATAGAAAGTTTGAATACAGATGAGCTATATGGGGCACTATCTAAGCACTACAGCAAAATATCAAAACAAAACAACAGAAAGGTTAGCATGTGTAGAGAGTAAAATAAGCTAACAGTTTAATCAAAAGGAAATTGCCTACCAAACAGTATTTAGGACCTGAGTTTAATCTTCAGAATCAAAGTGGGGGAAAGCTGTTCACAGTGTAGCATACCTATAACCCTATCACTTGGTGGGGAAGAGAAGACAGGTAGATAGATCCTTGGGCTTCCAGGTCAGTCAGGATAGACTAGTTGGCTAATTTCCATCTCGTAAAATATTGTGGATGCCACCAGACAAACAATACACAAAGTTGATCTCTGGTATTCATATATACCTGTACCTAGAATACACACACACACACACACACACACACACACACACATACACACACACTAAACCTTAATAATATTAATATTCTTAATACTCTCATATGCTCTGAAGGAATTAAGATATTTCATGTAAAGTAAATAAATTTATTTCCTCCAACTTAAACAAGATTATAATATTCAGAGATAGAGTTGAGTAAGCAACCTGGCGAGAGAGAGACAGAGAGACAGAGACACACACATGCACAATGACATTGAGAGAGAGAGAGAGAGAGAGAGAGAGAGAGAGAGAGAGAGAGAGAGAGAGAGTCAGAGGGGGAAGTGAATCCAATTTTAAAAGAATTAATTAGAAATCTAGAATAGCTTCATAAATCTTTCAATAGATACTTGAAATTCAAGATATCAGTCTTATTTTTTTAAAAACACATTATTAGAAGTAGGGATTTGCAAAAGAATAATTTGATGATTTTCAAATACCTATTAGCTAAGTTGGGGGTGAATCACCCTAGTTTTCAGTTTTGCCTTTAAACTGCCACCTGATAGATGGGAGACACAGCTTTCATGTTGAACCTAGTTCTTTCTTGTCTCAAGGAAGGACTTCTTTGCCCTGCTTACATTTGTTTATGGCCTTAATTGGCTGTGCTTTTCTTAGACTACACTTTTTGCAGTCTACCTTTGTGATGTCTAGGCAATGTCAGTTTACCAGGAAGAAGCTGCCTCATTCATCAAATTTTAAAAATAGAGACTTGTGTAAAATCCATTCTGTTCACTGTAGTATTGTGCAGAAAGAAGTAACAGTCAGGTTCACAGTGGGAAATGGTTATAAATAGACACAGTAATTGCTCCTTCACACAGAATTCATATTTATTTGTAACTACAAAATCTATTGAGCATCCTAAGAAAGTAATGAGTATGAACATATTATAATATCAGTAATAAGTCTGAGACACATAAACAATAATAGCTGGTATCTATTCTGCTTCAGAGATTTTTGAATGTAAGAATGTGTCTTAGAAGTGTAGCATAAGCTAGGTGCAGTTGAAATCTCTCAAGAGCATCCAGACCCATGGATCTCTGTGCCAGAGTTGAAGGAGTAATATTATGATGCAGGTCGTGGTCAAGCCCAAGTGTCTAATACAAACCCTGACATGAATTTAATGGAGGCAACAATGTTTTTTACAGAAATAGGCTTCTTGTGTGGTGCTTACAGAAGGGACTTCCAAAGAGTAGAGAGTGAGAAAAGAAATAGGTCTACTTGTTATTGACTTTATCTGACTTAGTCATCAAATGGACATGGTCCACAAGAAGTTTCCCATCACAGATTAACCCTACTAAACAAATCTGCTAAGTAATACTCTAAAAGTTGGTTAGCCAGGTATAACCAGAAACACATAACAGACCTGACAGACTGACTGACAGAAGATATTACCTCAACTATTTATAGATTCTGGGATGTCCCAGGGTAGATTTTGAGTTTAATACCTTGGGATAATTGTAGTACAGTCAAGATAAAACTCAAGGGCTTGAAAGAGAACTAACTAGGGAAGTCAATCATATAACTGTTGTATAGGAATTGAAGACCTCAAACTGTGAAGAGGGTCATGTAATAATTTGCATGCCTGCATCTGAAGTCTGGAGAACTCAGAGTTGAAGATGATATCTCCAGCTTCCAAAGAGCTCCACTGACTCAAATTCCAGTCCTTTTTGGAAACATCCTTGCAGACATACTGAGAAATTATTTTTTGAATGCTATCTCATCACACAAAGTCACTTGCCACAAGTAGGATAGAGGCATCCTAGAATATGCCCACACAGGTGATAAGTGAGGGCTTTGGGAAATGTGTGGGTAGAGCTGGAAGGACAAAGAATGGTGAGAACTTAAGAGCCAGAAAGACAGGAGCTGTGCCATGCTCAGGTCTGGGGACTCAAGGGGAAACAGCAGCAGAGAAAGCTGGGATGAGGAAGAGGGATGTATGCGTTCAGGTGAGGTGCTATGGTTACCAGCCCCTCTGAGCAAAGACAGGGAGCCCAACGAAAATGTATCTGAGCTTCTCATCTTCTACTTTCTTGTACTTTCCACTGGCCAAAACTATCCTATTACTATAAACTAGTGCCTTTCCATTGTCTTTGTGGAAAAAAAATGAAATCTTGTCTAGAGAGATAGCTTAGCAGTAAGAATGGTTGCTGCTCTTGCAATTGATCCAGTTCAGTTCCCAGCACCCATGTGACAGCTCACAACTGCATGTAACTGCGACTCCAGTAGCAGGGGATAGGAAGCCTTCTTTCCACTGGCACTGAAAATTTACTCAGGGCACATACACACACACCCAAGACACTCATTGGCTTAAAATAAAATAACTCTTAAAAAAATTAAATCCAAATACCTGTCAAGGTTCTACATAAATGAATTTATGTACATTTTCCCTGGCCAGCATTCACACAACCCACCTGAATTTGCTAGGGTTCCTGGGAAAGAGCAAAACTTTCTTCACTCCATGGGATGTTGTTGGCTATGCTGCCTCTGGGTTATAGCTCCCCTGGAATGAAGCATGGCTGTAGTTTTCTCTTCCTAGGGTCCTCTCAGAGAAGCTAGCTCAACACACCTCACATACTACCACACCACCTCCTGAGTCAGATTCCTGTGCTCTGATGTCACCTTGTTTACTCTTTGCTTTGTTGCTTTCCAACAAGACTGTTGGCTATCTTGGAACAGAATCTTTACTCATCTTGTCTACTCTTTATTAAAACGTTACAATATAATCGAATACAATGGAATGCATGCTTTGTGGCCAGATAAACTTGTACATAATCGAATGAAGGTGTTTTCAGATGAGTTGATCTAGTTTTAAAATACCTGACATCATGACATCCTAGTTGGCTTCCTGTTGCTCTAATAAACAAAATGACTAGAAATGCAACATGAGAGGAAGGGTTTATTTCATCTTACTTACAGTCCTTCATGGAGGAAAACCAAGTCAGAAATTGGAGACAGAAGCTGAAACAGGGACCGTACAGGAACACTGCTTATAGGCTTGTGTGCCATGATCAGCTAAACCTAGTTTTCTTATGAAACTCAGCACCATCTGCTCAGGGGTGGCATGGTCTACAGTGGGCTGGGCCTTCCCATATCAGTCATTAATCAAGAAAATATCACACTAACATGCCCCCAGGCCAATCTGATGGACACAGTTCTTCAGATGAGGTTGCCTCTTCCCAGATGACTCCAAGTGACTTTGCAGTTGACAAATGTAAACAACACACAAAAAAATCCAGAATATTTTAAAACAAGTTTTAGGATAAGAGGTGATGTACACTGGTAATTTTTTCTCAGTGCTCAATCTCAATTCTCCTATCTCAAAAGACAATAAGTAAATAAAGTGACGTTCAGGAAATACTTTTTACTTATTTATTTTTTCCAAATTATTATTTTAGTTCAAATAAACATAATAAATTCTAAAGATGCTAAAAATTGTATAAAATTGTTATTCATTTAAAGTATTTAAATATAGTAGAGAATGAATACTCTCTATATATAACTTTAATACTAGATAGACTATGCATTTAAAAGGCAAGTAAAATGTGTTAAATGACTTTAAAATGCAAATATGCCTCTTGATTAGAAATCCTAGAGGAAGTTTTATTTGAGATAAGTACTGAACATGGTTAATGAGGTAGGGATAAAAGAAGAGATAAGAATGTCACAGGAAAGGCCAATAATAAAAAGTACAAATTATGGCCGGGCAGTGGTGGCGCACGCCTTTAATTCCAGCACTCGGGAGGCAGAGCCAGGCGGATCTCTGTGAGTTCGAGGCCAGCCTGGACTACCAAGTGAGTTCTAGGAAAGGCGCAAAGCTAAACAGACAAACAAAAAAAAAAAGTACAAATTATGATGCACATTTTACAAGATTTGGGTTATTTTGGACAATAATAATAGTTGATATTTATGAAGTGATCATCATGTACCTAATGTTATATAATTTGACCGAACAAATCCTACAGAATAATAATTATTATAATAACCATTTTATAGATGAAGCTGACTAACAGACTAGTTACTCCCCCTACCCAAACAACACTATAAATATGCAGAACAGAAGGGTGGAAGCCACCAAGATTCTGTTTCAAATGATCATTAAAAATAATATGGGAAGCCAGGCGGTGGTGATGCACACCTTTAATCTCAGCACTTGGGAGGCAGAGCCAGGTGGATCTCTGTGAGTTCGAGGCCAGTCTGGTCTACAGAGCAAGATTCATGACAGGCACCAAAACTACACAGAGAAATCCTGTCTCAAAAAAACCATAATAATAATAATAATAATAACAAAAATAATAATCTGGGAGAGAAGGTGAAGTTTCTACAGAAAATCCCCTGAATGCCAGACTTCTCCATTTTTTAATAGAGAAAGGAAAGTCACCACATTTTAAATTATTCTTTAAGATGCACGTATTCTTATTGTGTATGTGTATGGTGTGGGAGAGAGTGTGGGCACCTGTGTATGTCACAGCCTATGTGTGGGAGTCAGAGAACAATTTTCAAGAGTTGGTTTCTCTCCACCATGGGTTCTTGAAATTCCACTCAAGACCTCAGGCTTGTGACACAAGTTCTCTTACCTGCTAAACCATCTCACCAGCCCAGAAATTAACCACAGGAAGAAATATTTAAAAGAAATATAAAAAAAATTATATATATTTGATTCTCAAACATAAATGTAAACACCAAAATGGGAAGAAATAGTACTAAAAGTTAAAGCATTTATTTCTAAATGTGTGAATAACATCAGCATTTCTAGGGTTTTTCAAATTTTTTGGATTCTCATCATATCCCTTCTCCCCACTTTGGAATCAGGGACTGAGCCAAATGCCTTGCATGAGATTTACAAGTCTCATGACATGGAGTGACATCCCAGGCACCACCTGAATACTTATGAACTCAGCATGAAAGTTTATCTTGTCAAGAAAGAAAGAAAGAAAGAAAGAAAGAAAGAAAGAAAGAAAGAAAGGAAGGAAGGAAGGAAGGAAGGAAGGAAGGAAGGAAGGAAGGGAGGGAGAGAGAGAGAGAGAGAGAGAGAGAGAGAGAGAGAGAGAGAGAAAGAAAGAAAGAAAGAAAGAAAGAAAGAAAGAAAGAAAGAAAGGAAGGAAGGAAGGAAGGAAGGAAAAGAAAAGAAACTTATCTTCGGCCAGGCCATATGTGCCTAGAAATAAGGTTAGAGTGATCTCTCAAGGAGTCATCTTCAAGGTAGTGAAGATAATCCATGCCCTTCATGGCAACTTTGGGATTCAAATAAGGAAAAGATGACAATTAAACAGAGACTTGTGACTAATCAATGTTCAGAGAGTAAGACATTGTGGGGTTCTGGGCTCAAAATGGAACATCTATATCATATGAACCCCAAGGCTTGGAGACATCCTCAGATAGGCCTGGAACAATCGCAAGTTTTAGAGGCAGTGCATACCTGCAGGAAACAGTGTTTGCCAGACATAGGATGGTAGTGCACATTGATGCAAGTTGCAGGAAAATGTAATGGAATTCAGCTACTATCACAAAAGCTAGTGCTTGGAAAAGTCAAGGCCTTTTACAAAGGTCAAGCCATGGCTTAAGAAGTCTTGATGGTATTTTAGCTTTTGTATACATATTAGCTGGTTCCTAAAATGATTTTCTTGTGTGCTTCCAAGAACAGTATATTTATCTAAAATACCTATCAAGCATCCAAGGACAAACGATTTTCTGAACTAAGGTAATACCCTTATGGAAACAACACCTGTCTCCTAGGTCAGGCAGATAGCTTTATTTCTTGTGCAATTTAAAGTGAGACCCTCCTTTCTTATGTAGCCTTACTAACATTATAGACTCCTAACTTCTTACCTAACCACTTCTAAGAATGTAGATTGAGCACATAAATTCCCCTCTTGGTATACCAACCGATCACAAGTTCTCAGTTGACCTCCTCCTTTACCACTCCCCTTTCCGGTTGTAAAAGAAAGCCTTGTGGTCACTGCCTGAGGAAAACTCTTATCTGCCTTTATGACCCTGTATGAATTCAAGCCTGGTGACCTTGTTCTGCCAGACAATTGCTATGGCTTGGGTTTATAACTGAATGCCCTAGAGAACTTGGAAATGGAGAACAGAGAGGTGTAAGGAGACTTAGAGGAGGATCAGAGAGAGAGAGAGAACTTGAGAATGAGATGGAGAAGAGAAAAGAGAACAGAAGAACTAGATGGGTAAGAACTGGAGAGGAATGAACTAGATAGGAAAGAACTAGATTGAAGGACTAGAAGAGAGTACTGGAGGAATGAGATGGAAGGTGAGGAAGAGCCATATGGGGAAGGACACGATGAGAGAGAAGAAAATGGGAGAGGAACTGAGATGGAAAAGAACTAGATGGATGAGAATCTAGATGGGGTGGAACTAAGATGAGAGAATTAAGATAGAACTTAGAGAGGACAGCAGATAAATGTAGAGAGAAATCAGGTAAGAAAGAAGCTAGGCATGAGAGCAGAATAGAAGCTTGTAGAAAGAACTGACACAGAATAATAAAATGTATGGAGTAAGGAGTTTGTGTATGTAGATTCATTTCCTATCATCAAAGATTAATTACCAGCTGGTTGTAGATTCTTTCCATACCCTGAGATGGGACAATCAAGGGGCAGGCCCCCCACAGTCCCCAATAACACATGAACTCACAGTGGCTGTGACTAAATGTACAAGACCTAGGTGAGATCAAATTAGCCATAACCTTAGCATGGATAGGGGAAGGGCTGTTGGAGTCTCATCCTTGGGTGAGGAGGTACTGGCAATTGATGGCAGCTGGTGGGGGAGAGTCATTTTTATTGGGGATATGTTACCAGATAGGCTACACATGTCCCCGAAGCATACATGGTTCTATACCCATGCTCACATGGGCATTGCTACGTTGAATCTTTGGGTTTAAAAATAAAGCACATGAAATTGGGAGGGAAATGTGGTGGGAGAAAGGAAAGGAATTGGAGGGGAGGGAATGGGGGTAAACTTGATCAAAATGTATTATATGCATGTATGAAATGGTCAAGCACTAAGGAAGAAAGCAAAGAAGAAAAGTCAGTGTCAGGGTTAAGGCAAAGATTGCCCTTGCTCAGCTATGGCTCAGGATCCTGTTATCCCGAGTCACAGTGAGAATCCATACGTGGCTTCATGTGTCAGAGCCTAAAACCTGGCCCCCTTTGAATATATGGACACGATTTAAGGTTTGTGAAACAAAGTTGGGGGAGACTTAAAGTGCAATATGTGTTGTTGACATGTAAGTTTTTTTTTTTTTTTTTTTTTTTTTTTTTTGGTTTTTCGAGACAGGGTTTCTCTGTGTAGCTTTGCGCCTCTCCTGGGACTCATTTGGTAGTCCAGGCTGGCCTCGAACTCACAGAGATCCACCTGGCTCTGCCTCCCGAGTGCTGGGATTAAAGGCGTGCGCCACCACCGCCCGGCAACATGTAAGTTTTAAAGAATACATTTGTTGTGAAAACAAAGACATTCACTTTGAAGTACGATTTATTTTCAGCTTAAGCTGAACACTTACAAAACCACCATAGACAATGACTTTCTCCTTTTCAACAATGAAGAATCCATTTCCCTTGTTTTTCAAGTAGAATATAAGTTTTTGTTGCAGATATTATATAGTAAAGATTACAACAGTAATTTCTTTTTAGTATAGAAATACGAAAATATCAAAATAAACTACAGTGAAGGAAATAAATATTCACAACAGTTACCCATACTGAAAATTGCCAAAATTTCTCATTGTATTCTTTCAACTGTTTTCCTTTAAACCCTATGAAATTTAGGAAAGAATATATAAGTAACTTTTAAATTTAACACTGTAATGTGAGACTTTCCCAGAGCTATATAAACAGTTAGCTTACCTCCCACCACATGGAGTATGATACATTATTTGACTGACCCCTACTGTGTTCATGAACACATTTAGTTTCCCACTTGTTTTCAACATATTTCAGAGATAATTCTTGCTAAATTATTTCTTGTAGATTCCTAAAATAACCTATAATCACCATATCAAAGTTAAGGAATGCAAGGACAATAAATGCACCTGTCACCAATGTTATCTACAACCAACATCACACTATACCCATGTTGAGTTCTTTCTGAAATGTTCTTCCTGTTTGTTCAAAGATGGTGCCATTTTTTGCATTCAAAACAAGTTCTGATATTCTTCTTCTTCATGACATACTCTGTGGGTGTAAGGTCATAATTATTACACTCTCTTGAAAATAAAAATTCAGCAACAAACATGCTGTCCCAATTCACACTTCTTTGGGCCCTGCAAGGCAGGATATTTGAGTGTGTGTTCTTCACTTATGTCTAATATAGTTGCAGCCACGTTTTTGTTTATTGCTCATGTATTTGTTCTTTTTAAAAATAAATTTTAATATGTTACATTTTAATATTTAAATGTTTAATGCTATTATGGATTTGAAATAAGTGTATTTAAGGGTTAAATAATTTCCATTTTTCAAGATTAACTCTTGTATGTATAGCTCTGAATGTGAAAGTGTATTAATTGCTCTTAGGCGATTTTCTCAATTACTTAAACAATGCTGTAGGATTTTATGTAGTCAGACAAATATTATCATCCATGGGTTTTTAGTATGTTCATGGAAGACTTCCTAAAAAGTACTATTCATGTTTATATTTTTATTTTTATGTTTACTTTTTATATGTTCTTGGTAGATGTGTTTCATCATTGACACACATTACACATAGGAACTCCTACACTTGTCTAGTTGTTTCAGTGGTGAAACCATACACCCAATAATTGAGATTTGTGTCATGTTCCCTCCACTCAATATTCTGCATGTCCTGTAGAACAGAGCTACCTCACTAATGGCAAGCTTGAGCTTCATGGGTAATAAAAAGAAGCTTATCAGGCCTTCAAAGAAAGTTATAGATGTATTGAGTTTGAGTGGAACAAAGACGGGTGACTAGAACAACTTTATCATAAAAATGACATTACTAAAACAGTTTTATGATTAAGAGAAGGTAGCTTTTTATTTGCAATTTGAACTATTTCTAATAAAGATAAACTCTTTTTAAACTAAGGGAAAAACATGGACTTTTGTGCTGCCCTTGCATGGTACTTCCGCCCCTACATACCAACTCAATTTGCATTAATCTATTTATTCATAATGTACATGATCACTAAATATGATCTCATCCAGTCTTATAATTTTTAAATATAAACTACTATACTTTAAAATGGTTTCTTGTGAATTCTAGGTAATGTATTTAGCTGTTTCTTTTTATGTATTTTAGTTACTTATACTTGATTTTCATTTAGTCCTCCACTACTCCTGATTTCCTTATTCAGAACAAGAGTCCATCTTGGGCCATTCACACTAACTGGGCTCAACTGTCTTCTGAGTCTTCGTGATCAAAACTTGTAATGGCTGGAATATTACAGGATAGCAATCAAGCTATACTGACAAATGCAGGTCATGTTTCATAGAGAAAAAGCGCTCATCATAGTTTGCAAGCTGACTCATTTTTGCTTAGACCTATATTATAAATTTGCATTAGTCTCACACCCAAGCCATGAATGTACATTGATGCTTTTTTCTTCCTTAAAATATCTAATTCCATCTGAGTTCTGTTTGTGTCTGATGTTTAGATACACAGCTGTATATCAGTGGTGGTTCTGCATGCTTGTGCATTAAGCATTTTCTAATCCAACTATATAGTGAGTCTTTCCAAGTTTTGGGAATCATGACATCTGTATATGAATAATAGGAAACAGAAATTCAATCATGGGTTGCGAATCATAACCTAACACTCAGGGACATTAGCCTTTTAACACCATAAAATCTGAAATAACTCCTTATCAATTGTTAATGAAAAGTCAGTACTGCTGAAATGAATACTACGGGGGTACAGGTAAAATGGAAGGGTACAGATGTTCTGCAAGGGAGATAAAGGGAATAAGAGAGCACTAATTAATTAATAGAGCCAGTCATGGTGGTGCACACCATTAATCCTAGCACTTGGGGGGTAGAAGCAAGAGTATTTCTGTGAGTTCAAGCCCAGTCTTGTCTACATAGTGAACTCTAGGAAAGCAGGGCTATGTAAAGAGACTTTGTCCCCCCCAAAAAGTGCATTCATGCTATCATGCTTTTGTATAGCAATGCAGACTTTCAAATAAATAGGAAAAGTCAGAAGCCTAATTCTAGCAGTGCTAAATATCTACAGTATGTATGTCCCACAGACCCTCAATAAATTCAACATATGACGCAGAATTTTGTATAGAACCTAAAATGAGAGTGGAATTATTGCCATCTAAACTCTTAAAATTTGTGGAATGCAGTGGTTTTATGGCTTTAACAAGAAATCATTTTCTGGTTTTTGGAATTCAATTGAAGTCAGCCTAGGGTTGTGATATTAAACAAAGAAAAGTACCTGAAGAGAGCTCAAATGATGCCCAAATAGTCCTTTACAAGGACCTGTTGAAGTATAAGTACTAGGAAGAGAACAGACAGAGGCTGCTTTTCACTTTTAAGGTCCAGGGCCAGCCCGGCCAACTTTCTCCTCCTACTCCCTCCTGGTCAGGACAGGCTTGAGTTGGGAAAATCTGCCCACTATGGGAGGCTCCATTCCTTAGGCAGGGTATCCTGGTCTGTATAAGAGTGTGAAAGGTAAATTGAACCTTAGAAAGCATGCATTTGTCTATTGCTTTCTGTTCTTTGACCTTTACCTCTGTGATTTCCCTGCCATGACAGACCATAATTTGGAATATACCCTTTCTCCCTTATATTGCTTTTGTCAGGGTGTTTTGTCTTGGCAACAGAAAAAGAACGTAAGACAGACCCCAATGGTGCTTTCAGAGTTGAGCAGATGTCAAATTTTCTTCTGCTACCAAGTGCAATTTCCAAGTACTTACAGGAAACATTAAGGTTCAGTAGTTCCCTAGAAGGTCTAAGAAGTCACTGATTGCCATACTACAATGGTAGTTTCTTACAGGGAAAAGATACAGATGAAAGTCAGCCAAGGGAAAAAGTGTATGGGCATTATTTGGAGACACATAAACAAAGGAACTGCATGGTCCTCTCCCCAGGAAATCACAGGCTGCTACTTCCTTAACATTGACAATAGGGACAGATATCACCTATTAAGGGAGATTTAATAAATGGATGGAGCATGTCAAATCATTAAATGTTGAAATTACTGTGATGTCGTATCTAAATCCATTTTCTAAAATTTGTCTCTTCATACCATATTTGCTGGCTGTTGTTTATAAAATTGTTTTTATTATCATGAATTGCTGGGATTCCAAATAGAGACATGATACAAATGCTTCCTTTTAATCACAATTTTCTTGCCATTATTTATATTTGTCTTTGCTTTAACCAGTAGAACTTTAAAAATAGATTTATTTATTTCATGTGCATGTGTTTTGTCTATATATGTACGTGCACTACATCTATGCCAGGCACCTTTGGATGCCAGAAGAGGGCATCTGATTCCCTGAAACTGGAATACAGATGGTTGTGAGCCACCATGTGGGTGCTGGGAAATGCACCTGGGCCCTCTGCAAGAGCAAACAATGCTTTTGTCTATCGCAAATCTCTTTAGACCCAAACAGGCAAAACTGTTTATTGTGCTGACATTTGCAAAGCGGCTTCATATGAAGATGTCACTTCCTCATTGGGGTGGGTGAGGGCTCTGAAAATGTTCATTTGTGGGTAATGTAATGAGACCAAGATTTCGGAGATGTGTGCCCAATATACAAATGCTGAAGGACATGAGTCCTGAGTGGGTGTTTGTGTTGTCTAAATGAAATTACAAATGTTGTGTATAAAAACGGTTATTCAGAATTACATACAACTTAAACTAACACATATTGAAATAAAATTAGAATATTCATACACTCAATTGCCAAAATGAATGACAAACATAAATACTTTGGCAGACAATGACTGCCCAACTCAGGATGCGCACACCAATGATCTCAGGATGATCTTCACTGCAGGACTGACCTCTCCCCCATGGCACTGTCATTATTTCTTGGTAACTGAATCAGGTGTCTGACTTCATGTGAAGGAACTGCAGGAAGTCCAAACACTTTATGTAGAACACTGAAACCAACATTACCTATCCACCCCTTCTTCCTTTCCTCTTCTACTATTCTTGAAGTTCAAACACCACATGTCTGAGAGTCACATTATCCTCTTCTTCCACACCAAGGTTGATAATGAATCTAATATAAGCTCCTTTGAAATATTCATACTCCTTGTTCTGCCTTGAAACTGCCTGCCTGTGGCTTCACAAACCAAGTCCACTGCATTTCAGTCCACGGTAGCAACACTGTATTTTCATTGTCTCAAAGGCAACCATGGAGTGAAGTACTCATGTGCTTCATGTGGTCAGCAAAGCATGCTAACATTACTGAGCCTTTCTCAGGGTGAGTACACCCCTGAAAACATCACCAAAAGAAGTAGAAAAAATATTTCCAATGCTTCCTGGAAGCCTTCTACCTTCTCTCAATCACTAACTTAGGGGAAGTCTCATTGGAACAATTCTCATAGTGTAAATGTGCCATTATTAAACTTTGTTTTCAGTGGGTTACAGAGTATGTGGAAGTGAGTATAAATACTGTATGTTATGAACAGTATATAAGCAAAATGTGTATGCATAGAGTATGTATAAAAAGAAAATGAATTGAGTATGTGAAAAATGATTCCTATTCAGCATGTTTGTGAAGTTTATACCTGGTTTTATCTATTAAAGAAGTTCCTTTACTTTTATTGCTTTACTGTACTTTGTTGACTTAAGACATTAAGTTGTATCCAACCATGGCTCTTGGGAATCTCTCTGCAATTAACTTGCCCATGTATGTCCTTTTTACACATATTCTCTACACATTTATGTTGATTGTAGAGTCAGGATGGTGGACATCATCTCCACTGCCTTGAACAGTGCCAAGAACCATTCCAAAGTATTCTAATCTATTTAATCACTTTTTGCCAACAGAATGTATGGTGTTAATATCAGATTTTCCCATAGAAGTACGGTTCTTCATTTTTTATTTCAGCTCACCAACATGATCAGATAGAGATACCTTTATGTATTTGTTGGTCAGTTTGATTCTGCCTTTTCAGAATATCAATTAGGATTTTCTTTCCCCTCCCTTTTTTTGGAAACAGAATCTTGCTTTGAAGCCTAGGCTTGTCTTTTGTTGTGATTTTCTTGTCTCTATCTCCCAACTGTTGGATGCCCCACAAACTTTATATGAAATGACTGTCCCTATAAACAACTTTCTCGGGTACATGTGTGTATACTGCAAATACTTTTAATTATTTTTTCTGTAATATATCAGTAGGATATGCTGGAGATAGAGTCATGAAAATTCTGTAGTTTTTACTTTTCTTATTTATGTCTTTTGATTAGTTTAACTCATTCATTTTCTTCTTTAAAATTTATTTTATTATTTTGTGCTTATGAGTGTTTTGCTGAGTGCCTGCATGTCCCACATGAAATGCCTGTGGAGGCCAGAAGGGGGCATTGGATCCGGTGTAACTGCATTTACAGATAGTTGGACGCAGTCAGGTGAACATTGGAAATTGAACCCAGGTTCTCTGGAGAAGAAGCCAGTATTTCAATGGCGGAGCCATCTCTTCAGCTTTATTTCTATGTAACCTGGTTTACCAAAATTTTCCTTAGAATTCACACATTATTTTAGATATCTTGATAGTCCCCTCTATTATTTACAAGAAGCTAAATGACAATATCCTTGACAATTTATATATGGCATTAGGCAATAGACAAGCCTCCCCTGCTGCCCATATGGGTATCACATTCACTTACTAAAGAATATTGAGAGAAGAGTTAACTAAAATTTTGCTTACTATTTGGCAGTGTCAACTTTATGACAAATGTACAGACATGTGGATCTATTTCTATACTCTTTCTTCAATCCCACTGATCTGTTTATGTTCCCATACTCTAAAACCATACTTTCTTATATATTGTTCATATACTGACATGAAATCCATGAACTAATTTCCTTCAGAATTGCTTTAGACATTTTTCTTCTTTTTGAGGAAGCTATACTACATATATCATATGTATTACACATATACCATATATTATATACACATACATATAAATAGACAAATTATTAATGCACAAATAAATATACATATATATGCATATACAATATCCAAGTAAGTGTTAGAATCAGCTTAGAAGTTTGCAAAAAGCAATCACACTAGTTGTTTGGGATTCTCAAACTTCTTGCCTCAGATCCCCTAGTGCTGAGACTGCAGTTCTATATCATGGTGCCTGGTGAGAAATTACCATCTGTCCTAAAATGTTAGTGATAGGTGACAGGAAGGCAACTCTTCAAATGTGACTATTTTAAAAGAAATATGCCTTTCTTCTCTATAGACTTGGGATTTTAAGTTAGAGTATTTCCTTTATTTGTGTGAGATCTTTTCTTCTTTGCCAATGAGGTTCTGCAGAGTTTTAAAGCTTCTCAGCTAATGAGTTGGGAAGGGTTGTTCTACTGTCACTGTTTAAAATTATATAAGAATCCTCATAAGTATTTCTTAAAAATTGAGAACCAGCCAAAAGAAAGGCCTTTTTAACTTATACTAGTGATGTCTGGGGAGCTTTGCAGTGAGCAATCTATTTTAATAGATATGGACTATATGTGTTTTCCATTTCTTTGTTTGTCAGTTTGTATGCTGTGATTTTTCAAGGAATGTCCCTGAGTAACCAAAAATAAGTTTAGAAAAATGCCTTTTCATGAAGTAGCCTATCATGACACATTGGTACTGTCGGCATGTTAATATCAAGCTGGTGAATTTCCTGTTATTTGTCCTTGCAGAATCTGCAGGCATAAGGTGTCTTCACACTCTGACATTAGTAATCTGTGCCTTCTGGTTTTCTGTTGACTGATCTGGGGCCATTGTGTCAACTGAGAGGATTTCTGAGAAGTGAATTCAGTTCTGCTGAGTGTCTTTTTCAGGCAGAGTCTAAGGGTGTCTCTGCCCCTTCTGCTTTACCTTATTCACCCCCCAACAATCCTTTGATTCAAATCATTGTTACTCTATAGTTTCTTGAGGTGCACACTTTGTTAACCCTTCTTCTCCCTAGCAGATGTATGTTGCTGGAGGGCTTCTCTCCAGGTTCCCCAAGCCCCGCAGTCCCACAATCCACTTATAAAATAATCACTCAGACGCTTATATCACTTATAAACTTTATGGCCGTGGCAGGCTTCTTGCTAACTGTTCTTTTATCTTAAATTAACCAATTTCTATAAATCTATACCTTGCCACGTGGCTGGTGGCTTACCAGAGTCTCTACATGCTGCTTGTCCTGGCGGTGGCTGCAGTCTCTCTCCTCCTTCTTCCTGTTTCCCCAATTCTCCTCTCTCTTTGTCCCGCCTATACTTCCTGTCTGGTCACTAGCCATCAGTGTTTTATTTACATAGAGTGATATCCACAGCACTTCCCCTTTCTTCTTTTTTTTAAAAAGGAAGGTTTTAACTTTAACATGGTAAAATTACATATAACAAAACAATTACCGAGCAAGAATTATAGTTACAATATTAAAGAAGATGCCCTATCTATCTTATATTTGTGAGTTTAAGGTTTTATAGCTAACTTATCTTTTATCATAACTGAGGAAATTACAACTATCTAGTCTTCAACCACATCAAAGACCTGAGAAGGAACATAATGGTACCTGAGAAATGGTAGATGGATGCAAGCAACTTTCGGGAATCTTGCAAGAGTAGACCAAGACAGCTGGCAGCCTGGACAGTCACCTAATGTTTCTCAGCATTGTTGGTGCATTCAAATTGGCTACAGGCCTAGAGTATCTGACAGACCATTTTTAGAAGCAGGAATTTTAAGAGACCATCTTACCCTGTCTTGGCAGAGTACAGTGGTCACTTTCCTTGTGTCCCGCTTGTCCAGAAAGGACAGCATTGCATTTGTACTGTCAGCCGTCAAGGCAAGGGCAGTTCTTTGCCCAGTAGGCCATTTTGTGCCAAGAAGACAAACTTCCAAATGGAAATGTCTTAGAAGCCCAACATTCTCTCGGGATCAAATTGGTGCAGCCAGGAGCAATTGTGTCTCATGTCAACAGAATTCTAAGTTATTTAAATGCCATATTCTCTAGGTCTATGAAGTGTTTGAAGATTACCTATCTATCTGAAATATATCTATGTATACCTAGAAGACTTAACTAACATGGCTACAAATATGATTATCATAGATGACTGATTATTAATCTATTTTTAATCATCCATTACAATTTTAAATGAGTTAAACATAATACCTCAAACAAGAATAGAAATATATATATACAGTATAACAAAATTAACTTCAAGTTTGTATTAATAAACTAAAATTTTTACCAATGTAAAACATTTTAAACATAAACTAAAATCTATACCAATGTAAAACATTTTAAACATAAACTAAAATCTATACCAATGTAAAACATTTTAAACAAGTTGTTCTTTAAAAGTAGGTTCATTAATCTACCCTTTTATCTTATCATCTCCATATCCTCCTATATATCTATATTATATCCCCTTTTCTTTTTTAGAAAGAGATCACATTTATAATCAACCTGTTTTAAATAAAAATATTGGTTTCTCTCTGTCCCACACCAGAGGGCTCTTCTGATTTGGGACACAAGAATCTCTTAACCATTTTTTTTTTTTTAAAGCAATATGTCTGGGTTTAGAGGGGAGTGAGCCAATTCCACCTCTAAAGCCAGCTTGGTATATTTGGGAATTTGGGCGTAGCTTGTCTTAACTACTTCCTGCTGGAGGGGGCGCTGTATTTTATGGGGACATTTTAAGATCATGGAGTAGTCCATGAGGCTGTATTGTCTGAGCCAGTTGCCTTGAAACAATTCTAGATGTTGGATCATCTGGGCCATGGTGTCATCGGAGACCTTTCAGGTGGTCTTGGCTGGTCAAACCTGATGTATCTTAATCTGGAACAAGTCCACAGCCTCTGGCTTTCTGTGGAAACAAAAGCAGAACCTCTTTTCCAAAGTAACATATCCTTATATCCAAATTTTGAAGTCAAGGTACCTTTAAAATATACATTTTGGCATAACTCAACAGCTTTTGTAATCAAATGTTTTTCTTTAGTTACGAATATCAAAGAGAACATAATCCAGATTCTCTGTGTGGTAGCCATCTTTATGTGGCTTATGTTTTATATTACCTTGAGCCTTGAGCCTATTGCTTTAAACTGTACCATTGTAAGCCTGAAACGGCGCTGTGGCTGCTGGCTCCGCCCACTTCAGCTTCCCAACATGGCAGTGGTACGTTTTCCGCCAGCTCTGGGAGTCATCAAGTCTCAGAAATAGTGGGTCTAAGCTTTTATCAAAGCAGCGTGTAGCCCAGAAACCTCTTTTTTTTTAAAAAAAATACTAGTAAAGACTAAATCTACCACACAGCTTAATTTGCCGCTGGCAGATGCCTCATTTCCGCCATACTGCCGGTCAAACGCACCCGCCAGGAACCCGCCAGTTTCCAAACTTGCGTTTTGCCGCATCTAGCTGCCCGTATGAGACAAGAAGCAGGAACCTGGTTTTGGCTCTGTTTAGAATTGGTTATTAAATATTCTCAGGTTTAAGGTGGAAACTCGAGCCGTTGGGCGCCATTTGTTGCTGGAAGGCTTCTCTCCAGGTTCCCCAAGCCCCGCAGTCCCACAATCCACTTATAAAATAATCACTCAGACGCTTATATCACTTATAAACTGTATGGCCGTGGCAGTCTTCTTGCTAACTGTTCTTTTATCTTAAATTAACCTATTTCTATAAATCTATACCTTGCCACGTGGCTGGTGGCTTACCAGAGTCTCTACATGCTGCTTATCCTGGCGGTGGCTGCAGTCTCTCTCCTCCTTCTTCCTGTTTCCCCAATTCTCCTCTCTCTTTGTCCCGCCTATACTTCCTGTCTGGTCACTAGCCATCAGTGTTTTATTTACATAGAGTGATATCCACAGCAGATGTATTTTAAAATAAGTATGCCTTTGTCAGGAAGGTTTCATATACATACTAGTTTATTCAGACAGAAGTACCTACAGGTTTTCATTTGATTAGTTCACATACCTGAGTGTCCTGTACCAGTCACTAAATATCTGCAGAAATTTTACGTACATTTTTGTTACTGGATTCTATTTCAAATCTCCTCTTATCAGAGAACATACAGTTTTATATGATGTACACTGTATAATGGGTCTTACTTGTTTGAGACAGTGTTTTGGTCAGAATCTTTTGGGGAAAATTCTAGATACATTGAAAATATTATAATCCTTACATTTTTAGTTGCAATGTTCTACTAGAATGGTTGAAGCCATTTCATTTGCCATGCTATTTACATCTCAGAACAATACATCACGGACTTCTGTAGGTTCATGAATGATCCCCCTGTCAGGCTGGTTATAAAAACTTGCTCTTACCTGTTTAGAGGAGTATTAAACATATGCAAATTTAGAGCTGTTGTGCTATCAAATCTTGGTAGTGAGTTGTACCATACCTTATTAGTTGTGATTGTTACTATGAGATCTTATCAGTTTCATACCAGTAATTCCAAAGAGGCACACATGAAATTTATTATTGTTCTTCTAAATACACTTTTTGTGCCTTCTGAGTGCTGATACTAAAATTGCTTTTAAATTAGTCTGACAAGATTTAATTTTGTTTAAATTACTTCATGTATTTACAACCACACTTCTTGCTTTTCCTCAGCTCTGACCCAATACTAGATAGAAACATCTCTCAGGGATAAGGGTTTATTCTGGCCCATGGTTTCAGAGGCTCTAGTCCATGGTCCCTTGCCCAGTGTGCTTGGACATGATAAAATGGTGCTTAAGGTTAATAGCTGAGGACCTCACTTACTTCATTGGCTGAGCAAGAAGAAGAGAGGAGTCAGGGATAACCTATCCCTACACACAAATCCTCATCATCTTACTTCTTCTAGCCATATCTGCTTCCTAAAATCTCACAACCTTCTGAACTAGCACCACTCACTGAGTACCAATCATTCAAAGTCTGAGCCTGTCTGGG
This sequence comes from Peromyscus leucopus, assembly GCF_004664715.2. Lineage (NCBI taxonomy): Eukaryota > Metazoa > Chordata > Mammalia > Rodentia > Cricetidae > Peromyscus > Peromyscus leucopus. The sequence continues at coordinate 43,447,043 of NC_051084.1, forward strand.
GCAATTCATACTCGGTCTATAACAACAGTTAATTTAATTGCTTATGTCGATTAGTTTTGGTCTAGTATCATAGTCTGTTTTACATTAGGCTCATCTCTCCTATCTTCCTTATGTAGACACTGGTCAAGAACCCTCAACTGATGTGATATTATGTTTGCAATGATTGCCATGCCCTGAAGGTCGAATTTCACAGCCCTTCTCCATATCTTGTGTTTCTTATATTATTTCCACAATTTTCACTATGCCTTAGAGAGGATACTATATATGTCTTATTTAGGCCTGAACACTCATTAATAACTTAGCCTCAGCATCTTGAACACCCATGAAACTCTACATTTACTATTATTCACTGAAGTTTCTCTGATTAACTTATGTCTCTCGGTATAAACATAAATATTTAGAAGGCCTTTGGGGACTGTGTCAATTTAGTGAAACAATTGTAGTGAGTTTCCCACTCAGGTCCCTGACACCTACACCTAAAGTCATGGGGTTTTGAACAGAGTTACTGGACCAGACATGGATTTGCCCCCCTGTGGAATAAACTGCAAATACAATCTGAGGGCAGTTTCTCCCCCCACCCCCAATCTCCATAAGCTGTTAGCAACACAGTTTCCTGTTTTTGTTAATTTTTAAGACATATACATACCTCTTTAAAGTATTACAATATAATTTCAATTATCTCTGTTTCAATTTTAAGACAATGGAAAAGATTTTAAATACACTAATAATTTATTTCATACTTTTGTCTCTGGCTTTTTTGGGTAACTAATTTTAGTCGTATATGTAACATAAGTCACAAAGACATTTTAAAAGCATGGATGTGTGTTTACTGTACACATTGTAGCCAGCATGTAGAGGAAAGTGAACAATTTTATAGAGTCCTTCATCGCCTTTTACCGTGTAGATTCCAGAGAACAAACTCAGATTGCCAAGCTTGACTGCAGTGGCCGTAATCCACTGAGTCATCCTGCTGGCCAAGAAATCTACTCACAGTAAATGCTTATTTCAACATGCTGTATGCTTTTTAACTATGTCTCATATCTACACACACACACACACACACACACACACACACACACACATACACACACACACGTTCCTACATTTTTATTATTGTTCATATTTCTATAATCTTATTTTAAGATGTTTTTGGTTTTTAAAAAAGATTTTAAGCTCCTATAATCGATTTTGAAAGTATCTAATTGGTGTTGAAAATTTTCTCAAATCATCCTCTAAATGCTATGTCCATATATTCATCCCTCTATTTCTCCTGAGACTCCAATTATGTGTATATTTTCATGCTTTGAGTTTCTTATCCTTATTTCTACATTGCTCAGTGATTTCCTTCTCTGTATTTCCATGAAATAGTCTATAAAATCCCACCCTACTTACTTAATTGGCCAGTAGGTGTCTAGCTACTAGTAAGTTCATTTATTATATTAAGAAGTTCATCATTTGATCTTTCAGGGGTTTTGTTACACTTTCCTGATGACAATAATATGTATGTCCTTTATTTCTATTATTCTGTTTCTTTGTGTTCTATTTCTAGTGTTTTATTTAGAAAAAATTTTACATGCAAAGGAGCCAGCCCTCCATCTACTGTACAGTACTCCAGTGATTCCAAATGTCTGGTTTGCTTTACCTCAGCTTATTCCTTCTTCACAGCCCCCATACTTGTGTTCTTGACCCCTGGTATTCTGATATTGTCACATTCTCTGACCACTTTCTTGACTCTCAACTGCCACCTATTAATAGGCAAGGTTTGAAGATGAAATCATGTGAAATGTAACAGTCATGTCTCTCTGACTTTACCCATTCCTATAGACCATGCAAGCATGAAACTTCTATCAGATTTCAGTCCCTTACCTCTTCCTTTATTTGAATTCTTTGTGCCATGGATCATCTTGTCTAAGAATCAAGCATCTCCAGAGGAACACCAGCACAAGGCCAGTTCACTCTGAAACACAGTTCTTTCCAAGTCTCTGATCCTTCAAACCTTGACTGTCTAGGAGTTTTTAGACTCCACATTTTATCCAGATTTTCTAACTCAGTAGGTGGGTTGCTCTGACTAAAAGGAGGATCCAACATGTCACTTTCTTCAGAGTTTAATTCTCAATCTTAGAATCACAAAGCAGCTTAGAAATTACAGACTTGCCTGCTTTTCATGCATATCTAAACCCATCCCTTTTCTTCCATCTTTCAGCTCTGACATGAATATTATTATGATACAAAGAACGCTTAGATACAAACCCTGGATGTGTATCTAGGTAACATTTACTAGCTGTGTTCCCTTTCACAGAGTATCTACCTAAGGTTCAGTTTCCTCATCCACAAATTAGACATGGTACTACAAATCAACTATCACACAGTGTGCCTTTAAGGATTAGAAGTGGCAGCCTATGTAAATTTATTACATGAGATTCCTAATACGGACTTCTAATTCTTGTTTTATTTTTTTACTTTTATTTGGTTTTACTGAGTTATGAATTTTCTAATATATGTATTTTAATATAATTATTTATTATTCACATATTTATACTCCCACATATGATTCAGATTTACTTGGACATGCTACATGTCATCTGACTTCTTTAGGTTAATTTAGACTGGAATTATCTTTTAGTGTTTGTGGGTATTTCTAGATGTCGAATTCCACTCTCCTACAATTGCTTTGTATTGTCTTATAGACTCTAATCTGCCTAAAGCCATGTTTTCATTAGAGTTCTGCATCCCTCTACACATAGCAACATCCTAATACTTGGATGCTGCAAACTGTGTGGGCTTGACTTGGCCTCTATATTACTATTGTCCAGGCTGCAGACCTCAGATGGCAAACTTTTATCCTCCTTGCCTCCAAATCTCCAACTCTTCTAGCAATAAAAAAAAAAAATAACACACACACACACACACACAGACACACACACACACTGTTACATGTACATACACCATTTCCAAGTTCAATTTTATAATTATATATCTATTTAGCAATCTAGTAAAGGGTAATTAAATCTTAAATTATTTTAGAAAAAAAAGTTTTATCATTGTCATTGTGAATTCAATTTAACTTGTTTATTTGTTTGTGTGTTTATTTCTCATACTTAGGACATTTGTCTAATGGAGGTACTTTAAAAGTCAAATGGAATAATAAATAATGCATTTTATTAGGAAAGTCTATGAATAAACATTGTGAGAAATTAATTTGTAAATAAAGAAAACATTCAAAAATTTTAATGATTTATTTATATGTCAATTGGCAGGGTATTTTTTTTCATATTGTAATAAGTTTTTTCCAAAGGCTTCATTAAATGAAGTAGGTTGAAGGGAGGAAGGAATGAAAACAGATTTATAAAATGAGACCTTGACCTCGACCTTACCTGTGGTGAGGTAGCAATTTATCTGGAGAGAGGGGGTATTTAACACATAAGGAGATGCCAAAATCTGAAATGGTACAGTGCTTTTATGGAAGAGGCATGTAGAAACAACACTTTTTCTAACCCATATTTTCAACAGGGTTTTGTGGGGGGAAACGATCAAATATATTTGGGAGCAAGAAAGAGCATAGCATAGCAAAGGTAGCATGATATATAAGGCTACAGAGAGATAGTGGGCATGAGGTTAGATTAGGATGCTGTTCACCACACACGCTATAGCAACCATTCTCATCCTGTGGATTGCAACCCCTTTGGGGGGTCTAATGACCCTTTCACAGAGGTTGCATATCAGAAGTCCTGCATACCAGATATGTATATTACAATTCACAACAGTAGTAAATTTACAGTTATAAAGCATCAATTTAAACAACTTATGGCTGGCAGTCACCACAACACGAGGAACTGTATTAAAGGGCCAAAGCATTAGGAAGGTTTAGAACCACTGGGCTATAGGAATCTGAACTTGATTATGCAAGGAAGCTGTGTAGAACTACTAGAGGATGTTAGCCAGAGCTGTGCTTTAAAGAGAGCATGTGCAATATGTGATGTATTGATAGGAAAGAGGGTGGGGGAGCTGCTGGACCCTGGGGTCACCAGAGTCTATCTAGATTGGCAAGAGATATGAAGAATGTGTTCAAGGACTGTGTTTGGGCATAGACTTATCCATCCATTTCTCTTAAGGTTGATACTGTTTGTAATTGTTGATCAGGGATAAGTCAAATTAGTGAGCAATAACAAAACTTAAAAAAACAAATCCAACAATTAAGTAAGCAAGCATGCCAAAGCTGTTTCAGAATGAATCTGCAAAGGAATGCTTGTAGCTTTTCAGGAATGTAAGTAGTTGCCTTTTCAGGAATATTCTTCTATGTACATGATTTCTTCCTTTGGAAGGCATTTTCAATATCTTCGATATAAATTAGAGGTAAAGAAATATGCAGACAGAGAGACTGTATTGCTAGGTAGAACTTTTTTTTTTTTTGTTTTTTTGTTTTTGTTTTTTGTTTTTTTCGAGACAGGGTTTCTCTGTGTAGCTTTGCGCCTTTCCTGGATCTCACTTGGTAGCCCAGGCTGGCCTCGAACTCACAAAGATCCGCCTGGCTCTACCTCCCGAGTGCTGGGATTAAAGGCGTGCGCCACCACTGCCCGGCACTAGGTAGAACTTTTATGTGTGTGTGTGTGTGTGTGTGTGTGTGTGTGTGTGTGTGTGTGTGTGTGATAGGGGATTGAATCCTTTAAGGGAACCTAGTATTACAAATCTGGTCAGCTGATTTCACATGTTTCACAAAATCAGTAGAACCAAAGGCTCTTGCACAGATTAAATCTCACATTGGCATCTGAATCCTGGAAACCAAACAGAGACACTCTCCAGGCCTGTGTGGTGTTCCATGCATGCTGAGCAGCTAAAAGGGCATTTAAAGTTCTGTCCACTAGTTCATAGTTAGAAAGGATATTTTATGATCCGTTTGGGCCATTTTTCTACTGTGAAAAAAGTCGAATGGCATTTCATTATGTTAACGGGGCACCGGAGACACAAATAAAAAAATCATTTGGTTCATACTTGGTACCTGTGAGAAGAGAGTATTTTTAAAGATCTGTAGGTGGTTCACTAACACAAGTAATTGAGTTTCAACATCTCTCGGGTGAGCCTTTCCACAAGGCATTCTGTCATACCGCTCAGTAAGGTAGGAAACCAAAAGGGACCCCATTTAAGGAAGTATTGTCTCCTCTGCTAACACGCTTAATGCTCCCTTTTATAGCAATCTTTCTTTTAACTCAAAAAAAAAAAAGAAGAGAGAAGCAAATCCCATTTTTAGAGAAATAGCAAAGGTGTTAACACTCCCACTTAAAGTAAGTGACAAAGATATTTCATGAAAGACCCCAGTGCTTGCTCAAGGCGGTATGCTCGGTGTTGACACCAGCACCCCTCCCTAAGCATGAGGAGGACAAATAGCTATCCCGGTAATTCCAAACATGTGTACCTGCCCTCCCAGGAGGATTGACTTCCCTCCTCTTATTGTAATCATATGCCTTTCAGTACAGGCTTGCTTTACCTTTTCATCTACAGTAAGAATAGTTGGCGTTAAGGGATGCATTTAAAATTAGGCATCTTTTTTTCTTTCTTTTCCTGATTTAATAAATCTGTAGATGCTTTTCTAAAAAAGTGAAGTGAAAAATATGGGAGAATGTATACTCCAGAGGCTGCCTTGTTCTCATTTTTATTTCTCAGTACTGATTTTTCTCTCATATTTTCTAAAGAGTCAACTCGGGATGGTAGTGACTTGTCACTGTGGAATGGAATGTTTAGTTTGCAGAGTAAAGTGATAGTGTCAGAATCTCCTAAGAGCAGCTCCACCGTGAGGACAGAGAGCAAGTTCATGTGTAGGTTTGTGAATGAGGAAATCAAAGTCCTAGTACTCTTCCTAAGTGTGCGAGATGACAGGCAGCTATGCAAATATGGCTGCTGAGCTTGGCTGCTTGGGTCGTCACAGTCACGCAGGTCTGTAGTCACGCAGCTGAGACCCATAATACAGTCCATTCCAGCTGGGCGGTGGTGGCGCACGCCTTTAATCCCAGCACTCGGGAGGCAGAGCCAGGCGGATCTCTGTGAGTTCGAGGCCAGCCTGGACTACCAAGTGAGTCCCAGGAAAGGCGCAAAGCTACACAGAGAAACCCTGTCTCAAAAAACAAACAAACAAACAAACAAACAAAAAAAAAAAAAAAACAGTCCATTCCATTGGCTAGGAACTGAGCAGAGTGAGCCTCTCATCCTGTACTGGCCAACTCCAATAAGCAACTCCTTCACCCACATGACCAAAACACTCACACCCACACTAGAATTAACATCAATTGCACCATAGAAAACACATTGAAAAACATGTAGTTCAAAGAAAAATATTCTATTTGGCCCAAAATGTTTGAGAAATAGCATTGCCAAAAAATGCACTGAAAAAGAAAAAAAAAAAAAAGAGAACCCCCCCCCCAGGTAAATTCACAGGACACCAAACACACATTTAGAAATAATCTCTCACTTTCATTCACTTATGAGTATATTCATGTATTTACTAGCTCAATGCATATTTAAAGAGTTACAATGAGAGTGTAGATTGGAATGTACAGTGTGGATAGAGTAATAAACAATAGCAAAATACTGTCCCAGTCAACTCTCATTCTAGTCAGAAGAAGGCAGAGGAAAAGAGACAGAGAAGAGGTAGTCTTTTCAGTTGTAGAAAGTGTTCCAGAGGAACACAAAGCAAAGAAGAAGCAGAATGTGTCTTGGGGGTGTGTGTGAAGGTGTGGGAAATGAGTGCTTGGGAATCTTAGCAAAGACAGAAGGCAACTGTGGAGACCACCTGATGCTAGGAATCGAGGGGAGCATCAGATTTTTATGTCAATACAGATTGAATTGACTCCTATCCCATCCGGAGATGATAGCAAGTCTTGTCAGGGTCAGTGATTGGCTCATCATCCATAAAAGTGCAGAGATGGTGGCATCAGAAGATTCCACACAGGAGACTAAGGAATTTCCATGTTAAGGTAGTAGTCATGAGTGGCACTTGGCAGGATCCTGTCAATCATCAAAGGATATCTCATGTGTATGTGTAATTCTTGGGAGAGGGACCTGACAGTCCAACCTGTTAAGAAAAAAAAATGGTAAAATATAATTTAATGTTTTTTTAATAGCAACAAGAAGCAAGTCAATTTTGCCCTCCCAAATTTCTTTAAGAAATACCATCAAAGACATCATTGCTGTTGCTTCTTGCAATGGAGGAACTGTGTAATCATGCACAGAGCACACACTTGTTCAGCTGCTCAGCATGTGGAAAATCATCATGCTTAGTCCCTTTAAGGCGGGAGTTGCAGCCAATATTCCTATGCAGGGGCTGCAAGGCACAAAATACATCTGTTCGAGACAAGCACAGTAAGGCGTCGTCCAAGAACCATCATGTTACTGTTGCATTGTGGGGCATGTTCACATACGTTTCTTTGCCAGGTAGATCCCCAAAAGTTCCTAAGTCCCGATGGATGAATATCAATTTTGTGTAACTTAGTTTAGGGAGTCCTAGCCTTCTGCATTCCATCTGCTGAAAAATCACACTTGCATTAAGGCTGCATCGAAATTGGGAGTCTACTTCAAGGTCCTTGGAACATCAACAGCCAATTTCTGTGTGAACCAATCTTTCTCCATCTCTTGCCCCTATCACCGTGGACCTTTCTTGACACGTCTACTTGCCCTTCATTAGATAATTAACTCATTATCTAATTCAGACACTTTTTTTTAACTTGCTTGGCTTCTCGGTTTAGTAAAAACAAAGCTAAAATCTAATCTTTACATTTCAACTCCAGCATCAATGTCCTGAACTAGACACTGAAGGGAGATGTGGGTGCAGGGGGCTGGTTTCATTGGATGCGTTGAGCTGGCAGGATCACAAATCCCTGTGAGAGATGATCTTCTGCAAACTGACTGGACTCCAGACTCCTTGCTTGGAGAGCAGCTGTTCTGGGTTCTCCGTGGGGATGGCAGTGACCCCCAAGCTCCCTGAGGGTCGGGCTGGAGTGCTGTGCATATTCCAGTCACTTCCTGCAACATTTGGCAGGCAGTGCCCAAGCAGCAGGGAATGGGTTAGGGTGAGGGGATCCAGTCATGCCTGCTGCAATTGTACCTGATTGATGAGGGCACAGGACTGTGGAATCCACCCCCACTGAAGTGGAGTGCTGGGAGTGAGCACTAAGCTGTGCTTGCATGTAAAAAAAAATATAAAAGTTTGAACATGATTTTACTTTATGATGAGGAAAAGAAAATCTCGACTTTTAATCTATTTGTCTTTTAAAAAGGAAAATGTAAATACCGTATTTTTCCTATCAAGGAAACTAAACAAAAGAAAAGAGTTTTAAATTATTCACAGAGGAAACAAATCAAGAATCCTGAATTAGATTGAAATATTTAAAGCAATGGCACTATTCAACTTGCCAGTAACTTGTGTATGTCCTGGAAAATAAAAATAAATAAAAATTGTAAGTCTCAAAGCTAGGAGGAAAATGATACCTTCTTTTAGTTAGAAAGTAAAACAAACTTTAATATTTCTTCATCTGGAGAAAAGGTATTTCTTAAATTTGTACTTAAAAACTTTTCCTGTGACTTTTAGACACCCACCTTGTAAACACAGGAATGGATAGCCTCAACTCAAGACCTTCTAGTCTCCCTTACTCGCTTCTTTTTGGTTTAGATTGACCTATGTACTTGAAATTGTCTGTGTCTGCTTTTCCCGTAGACCGTCTGCCTCACACTGTGCTACTGTGATGTTGATTGTGCCTGGTTAGACTTTGGATTTTTCTATAAATCTGTAAAGGCTGTAAACACCAGCAGTCCCCAGTGGCTTAACAAAATCATTCCTCCCCAACCACATAATTGCTAAATTGTGCATGTCAAATGGCTGCAGGATATTCTGTCCCGTTTCCAGCAGGTTATCAAGGCAACTTGCTGGAGAATGGTGTTGTTTATGTGTCCTTTAAGTTGGGAACTCAAAGGTCAAGAGTGGCCAAAAGCGTTTTCAGTGAGTAACTGCTCTCTTTCCCAAGCTCCTTAACGTGCCTATCCAGTGATCCTCATCATTTACTATGAAATGTGTGTGTTTAGTTTCTAAGCCAAAGCCAACCCTTACTCCCAGTCCTTATTATCCTTTATCACAATGACTAGTCATAAGATATATTTATTAGATGTCTGTGCACAAGTTGACTTGATAGTAATGTACTTTTTTTTCTCATAATTATTTTTGAAGGCATTTTGAAAAATGTGTATTTTTTAATGCTTTCAATTCAAGTACAAACAGTAATTAAATATCAAGTGTACAATAGTATTTAGTCTGAGTATGATACAAGAGCCCTTATTTGTAGTGGGATAGAAATGTCTTTTCTTAATGAGAGAGTGCTTTTTGTCTGATCTCCGGGCTGACTTAGGAGTAGAGAGCTTCAATTAATACGCTGTGAGTAATCGTAAGACTGAGCCATATGCAGCCATTTAGCAAGCAGTACCGAATCACTGCCCTTCCCCAGTGTTTTCTGTGAGTCACACTCCTTAGTAGTCACCATTGGTTGTTCAAATGGTTAAACGGCTACTCCAAGATTAGTCTTCAGTTTTGACAGTTAAATAAGTTACACCAATTAATTACTAGGGAATTATTTCCCATCCCCAAAGTACAGACCAGGAAAACATATTCATAAATATTCTGAAACACTTAACTGCTTTCCTCAACTGGTAACCTAAGATGCCTCTGTGATGACAACCTTGGAACTCACGAATCCCATGTCCCTGTAGGAGCAAGCTTTAGGTAGAAGGACTTGAGTTTTCAGAGTGAGAGTGAAACACACTCGAAACACACATTTGATCAGAAGTTCGTGATTACATTGCATGTGTAAACTGCAGTCTTCTAGAAGGGCTTTATTCCCTCCATCCTTTTTACTTAATCGTGGTGATATCATTACAAGAAATGTAGTTTATGCATGTAAAGCCTGAAAGAACAAAAGAACCCAGTGATATCCAGCCTGAGACATTGCATTCAAAATACAAAGGATCTCAGCAGCATCTGAAACAAATGAACGGAAAACAGATTGTCATCAAATCTTCATTTTTTTTCCCCAAAAGTTTGATGCATATTTCTTTGGGGAATAGTTTGCAAATGGTATATAAAATATGTGAAATACAATTGTAAACAGACACGCAATTTACCCAGGTTACAATCTGTTCCGTGATCTTTGTTCACTCTCCAGAAAAAAAAAGACAGGGTATGCCATTTGGAACAGGATTGGGCTACAATAAATCTCATATTGAATTATTAGAACTGACATTATTAATATTTTTAATATTCTATGGCTTTCTCGTGATTCTTTGCATACCATATCTTTAGTAAACTCCAGGGCCTTAATCATTTTAAGATTGCCTGTGTTCTCAATAGCTGTTGTCTGGTATGCGAGCACAACCTCTTTGAATGTCAATAAATATGCACGGCTACAAAGGAGGCTCTATCAGAAACTGGGATGTCTAGAGCATTAACTGCTGTATGCAGTGTTTCTTACACTCCTGTTCGCTGAACACATGTTGCCCTGGGGTCTGAAACTGAGCTACCCTTGGCCTTTTGTGACACTTAAGTCTCTTTCTTTCAGCAAAGGCAGGGCACAGTGGGGGAGAGGTGAACCAGGAAAGAAGGGGGACAGAAAGAGCCGGCTGTGAAGGTGGGAGAAAGCAAACTCCTGTGGACAGCTTGTTGTCAGAGCATGGGAAAAGCGAATGTCAGTGCCCCAAAGTGCGTCTTTCCACCCCACCTCACCCACCCGGCCACCAGTCACTGACCAGGACTCCACGGTGACTGCTCTCGCCCTTTGAGGTCGCACTGATGCCAGAGCTCTGACTGACAGCGCATTTTGAAACTGAGTGTGGGACATTGTCCCGCACTAGCCATGCAGAAAGCTCAGGGCTGTGCTCAGGGCCCAGACTCACAGCACAGACCAGTTCTTTCTAGGTGGTCGGCCATGGAGCTCCGATCTGATCGTTGTTACTATGAATGTTTCTTGCTACAGAATCAATGGAGTAGAAATGCAGCGTTGAGATGCACGCAGAGGGCATGGGAATGGGAAAACATCAGACATACCTGTTTTTACTGTCGACCTTGCCTCCTGCATGCTGTTTGTCCTATAGGGAGACAACATGGAAGAAGTTTTTATCAGCCCTTGTAAATACTTAAGCAGTGCTGTATAATGTTCCAAGCAAGGCTGTTTTCATGCTATTATTAAGAAGTATAGCTTGGATAAGCCATATGCTGGTCCTATTTAAATGGAGAAGAGTTTTAAGGCAAAATAAGAGATTGCAGCTGGTAGCTACAGTAGTTTACTATTTTTGAACAGCTCTTTAGTATATGGTATTTTAATTCATCCCACAGATTCAAATTGGACTTTGTGTACACTAGGATATACTGTATACTGCTCAGAGTAATGCTGGCTTGCTAAAATTGCAATGTAGATTGAAGCAAAAGAGGCAGCTTTGCTGTTTCTTAAATCTATTCAGGCATTTCCCACAGAATGGAAACGCTGACGGGCCAGCTACCTCTGCATACAGGGACGCTGTGAGAGTGTGTAGTCACATCCTTCTACTTTCTAAGTACAGAATGGGTAATTAGTATCGCTCGGGCTGTTAGAAAGATGTGCACTATTCTCATTGTACAAAGAATGCTGATTTTTCAGGGGTTTATAATCAGGCCAGGAAAAGAAAATGCAGTGGATAAAATTGGGATCCAAGTCTCACTCATGGGCAATCTTATTTTTATTTAAGAAAATCTGAAGCAAAGTGAAGTAATCAGAGCTGTGTTCAGCTAAGAAATCTACCAAGTGGGCAGTATCTCAACTCTCCAAATATCTGTCTGCAGGCTTGAATTTGTTTTCATTCTCATTTTGCACTCGAAACATAATGTTTCGTGTACTGTTTGTTCAAATCTCACAAATACTAGAGGAGAAGGTCCTTCTTGCTTAACATTAATGGAACACATTAGGGAAAAATCCTTGTGTGTTGTGCATATCAGATGGGCCCAGCATGTTAGGCTTTCCCACAGGTCCTTAGCTGCCTTGGTCTGCCAGAATTCTCTACCCCTGGTATTGGTGGTTGGGTTGTGTTGGGTTTCTTTATTAATACTCTGTTAAGCCAAAGCAAACCCTACTCAGGCTACTCCGCCCCTGAAAGCAATTAACCTGTAACATGAGCTCTCACATCACCGTGCACTGCGGAGGACCAACAAAGATCTGCCATTTGGCATAGTGACAAGTTTTAATCCTCTCTCAGTAGAACTCTCGGGAGGATTTTTAGCACATGGACATTGCTGAACAGACATGTTCCAACTGCCCTGGTATGATACACTGGATTGATTCCAAACATGGGAAGCCAGTGCAGACAACTGACAATGAGCTGTAGAAACTCATCCGTTGCAAACTCCATTTTTGTCCAAATGTTCTGCTGCTTAAATACTGGGCAAGTCCTACTAAGAACATATACAACCTGTGTTAAGGGTGAAAACATACCATGACTGAGTTCATTGAGTAGGGGGAAAAAGTCACTATTAGTAAATAATTTCAATAAATAGTGTCATCATTCACATTTTAAAATTTTATTTGCCTTTTAACTAGTTCTAACCAGAACCAAACCATTTGTGAAATTGGTGTGCCATTCCTTCTTTTCAATAAGCCTGAGCAGAGCATCTTTCATTCAAGCATTCAATTTTTAAGACGATCTGCAACAACTGCCTTGTTTAGGATTGGCTCTGCACACCATTGCTTCTAAAATAAGATTTAGATATGTTTTTATTTGATCATCTTTATTTCTTAGCCACATTCCAAAGAAAGGGGCTTTCTCTGAGCCCCACCACCATGATGGAACCAAACTTCTTCCCTGCCAAGGCCATGAGCTGCTTCTGACAGCTTCTCACTACCCTAAATTCTGGTTGCTATAGGTGCTTCCCGATTGGATGGTTCTGTGGTAGTTGATGGAGCCGACCTGATGGTGCAACATCCCAACCTGACAAAATCCAGGCCTTTCAGCCGTCTCTATCATCATTTCAGAGAGCAAAATATTACTTCTTCCCTCATTTCATCTCAGTTTCTCCACCTTGATCTACACCAAGCCCAAACAAAACTAAAACAGGTTCCCAATTACTTTAATTAACAGTGGTTCTCAACTTTCCTAATGCTATGACCCTTTAATATAGTTCCTCCTGTTGTTGTGATCCCCCAGCCATAAAATTATTTCATCACTACTTAATAACTGTAATTTTGCTGTTGTAAATCCTAATGTAAATATCTGATATGCAGGATATCTGATAGGAGACCCCCCCAAAGGAGTTGTGACCCACAGGTTGAGAACTGCTTCTTTAATTGTAAGTAAGTGTCTTTACTGGGCTATATGGCTCTTAAGAAATTATAGGTTTAATTTTATTTCTATTTAATTTCTCAGTCTACAAAGTATCTGACCAAGTTATTCTGAAACCTGCTTTCTAACTAGATTGCTTTACTTATAAATTTCAGTTGTTACCTCAAGCACTGATTTGACACTTGTCATTCTGGGAATAAAGCAGAATACGCATGTGGCTAGGACTAATGTGCACATCCCATCACACCAGCAGCAATGAGGACCTCCCTTCCCCGGGGTGCATTGTTCAGACAACAATGAGCACAGGACACAAAACAACCAAACCTAGAGGAGACCCAGCAAGTGAGTTCTTAAACCTTTCAACGATGACACAACGTTTAAATGCAGGCCCAAGGAGCTGATGGCCAGCTTCAGTTCTCTTGTTACTGTCCAGTAAAAGAGGAATTAGCACTCAAGGACCCTAGAGTAATGGCTGACCTTATGGTTGCAGTGTGCAATTAAAAGCCGGTAGAATGCCAAAACTCACAGTAAAAGAAACATGCCTTTAAAGGGAGTAGGGGGAAAATGCTAGAAAAGAAACAGGGTAAGTAAGACTTCCATGTTACTGAGTAAAGGAGTCAGGAAGAACCAGGGGTTCAGGTGAGGCTCAGCACATCAAGCTGACATGTAATTGAAATCCACAAATGCATGTGCATGAGCAATGTTCTTCCCAATGAACACTGCCACAGACCGAGGTTCGAGGCCACTTGCACCTATTTCCTTTAGCGATGTTAAGCACCATTCAAAGGGCAAGTTGAAGACTCCTTAGCTTGCCTGGCTTAGATTTCTGCATGATCATGTGATTGACGAGCTAGCATGTCATCTTATTTAAGAATTGCTACCATGATGTTAATCCCTGTTTCATCAATTCCCAAACAGTAGATACTTTATGAACTAAGCAATGAGACAGCAAAGTTCCTATCCCTTTCACCTGCTAGGCAATACTCTGTTACTTCCTCCTCACCTGAAACAGGAGTGGCTTTATTTTCTGTGATAACAGTGGTCAGACCTGGACTCCAGCAGGCATCTTTATTCACTTCTCCAAAGGCAACCCTGCATGAAAGTTTCACATCTCCTGGATTTGAAGCAACAGTTGCTGAAGAGCCTGTGAGGCTCACAAAATGAGAAGAGCAGGCAGACCCGAATGCATGCGGAGCACTAGCCGCCTGATGTTCTGGCATGTTTTGCCACTCGAGAGGCAGAATCAGATTTTGTTGGGCCAACACATCTTCAGCAGGAGAAATGATTCAGCCATTAATACTTTGACAGAAGCCTTCTCTACAGGAAGATTCGTTTAAGGGCTAGAAAAAAAATATTTTCTGATTCAAAGCTACTTTCAAAGAGTAGAAAAAAAAAGAAAGCATATTTGAATGTTAACTCTGCATTCAACATGATTAAAATATTTAGCTTCATGCATCTCATGCTTTAAGTTAAAAGTTTCCAGTATTTGAGATTTGATGTCCCAGAGATTGACACCACAACCAACCTTCAGACATGCTTGCCTACATTTCTTAATGAAAAGAAATACATATAGCTAATCTTTAGTGGATAAGGAAAGGGCCTGTTGAATTTGAGAACAAAAGAGCATTTAGTTGAATTACTTTCTTGAGGTGAACTATTTTGTCCAAACATCAATTCTGGTCATTTCCTCCACAGCAAATTGTCCTGAAGAAGGAAATCTCTCAAGCCCACTATGCTCAGCTCCATCATTTCTGACGCATAGGGAAACCCAGGTGTCATGTATACATGAAATACCACAGAGCTCACTGGACCTCGGACAGATTCCAAGGTAGTTCATGGTCAGGCTAATTGTCTATTTTGAGGGCCAGACTTATACTGCTTTAGTGTGTGCATTTACATTCCATGTTCCAATCCCCATTCTGTTTTATACATAACTATGTTATATCAGTGTCTTCATATCAGCAGATCTGTGCTTGTCAAGCCATTGAAAATTACTCAAAGTGTCACTCTTAAATGAAAATCACTAGGCTTGTTTTCCCACAATGCTCTAGAAGATGAGTTGAAAAGATACCTTGAAGGCTCAAAGCACCTCTGAAATACACATGAAGTCTTCTGATTATTAGTCTCTGGCCAGAAGCCATGTTTGTTTACCCACCTTATAAATAGTAATAACTCAGAGTTCTATTTTCAGACCAGACTGCCTTGTTTTTAAAAGGATATGATTTCAGGCATTGTAGACGACCCCCGCAGAAGCTCCACGGGACCATTGGTGCCACATCCTGACAACAGTAGCAGTCATTTCTAACATGCTTACAAACACAAAGTTTATCTGATGAATCCTAACTTTGTGTCCTTTTACAAGCTGACATCTCAAGCTTTAGTCATTTGAAAAGTTTAGTTTGTTCTCATTTTATTGTGCTAATCTCCATAGTTGGTAATTTTTTTTTTTTTTTTTTGGTAATCTTTAAAGACAAAGCTACCTCAAAGATTTTCCTTTATTTTAAAATCCACTTTCTGTGACTTTGGCATTCTGTGTCTCCTTCTTCTTAAGTTCAACACTAATGGCAAAGTATACCAAGGGGAAAATAAAACTGTACATTGTCATCAACATGTCCAATTTTCCTATTGTCTCTCTCAAGGGGACTGGGAGTCTTGATGATCTGATATCTTGATCACATTTTTGAAGGAGACATTTCAAAAATCCTATAAGTGCCCTGTCTCCATCTGATGTCAAAGTGGAATAACTCCTAACAAATATACCAATTCCCACTTTACTAATCACAGAATAAAATTCTTTTCCTGTTTTGCCTATAAGTATCACATCGAATGTGTTTGATTTTGAGCTCTGCTCTTGCAGACCTGAGTTGTGAAGACTAGTTTCTGTGGTGTATTTGTAAATAAGGTCTTCATTCATTTGGAAAGGCAGTGTATCTTCTCTTGGTATGAGAAGGAATGTAAATTGTCTACAGATGACTTCTGTTATAGGTTATAAGAAAAAAAAGACATAGAGAAACATTTACTTTAAAGAGCAAAAGACAGCCCACTCTTGTTCATTTCAATACAATAAACAGTTACATTTCTCAGTTTAAATATTTGGAAATCAGATCTGGAACACATGTCCTTTGTTCCTAATTCAAAAAGTGGTAGTTTTGTTTAAAATTTTTGTTTGCCATTAGTCTATGCAATCTGTGTTGCAGCAGATGCATGACGAGCTCTATTAAAATACAATAAAAGAGCACCCAGGGCACTTTATTAAAAGTAGAATCAAGAGAATAGTTTTGATGCCAAAGAATTATATTCTTCAAAGTTGATTTAGTAAAAAAGTAATTGGAATCAATGGGTTAATTGTTTTTAGAGCACTTATAAGTAAATATTATTAACAAAGTATTTTAATTACTATACTTTATGTGGCCCAAATGTAAGCATTTATTAATACAAACCAAGCACTCATTACAAATTTGCACAGAAAATGATAAAATATTATGTATGAAATGAAGCATTAGCATGGACCATTAAGTCCTCTATTTTCATTTAATTGAATTTGTCAGTAGTACCCTCTTTAACTGAAAACCAGTCATAACCACAAAATTAAATAATAATTAAAGAAACAACTATTGAAAGAGTTGCTTGGGAGCTAAGGTGCCATTTAACCAAAACATAGCAATTTAATGTAAATTGCAGACCATGTAGACAGAGTTCTGAAAACGATGCTTCCTGTGGTTCCATGTATGTTTTTGTAAATGTTTCCACATTACACAGTAGATGTCCTAGTTGGAGGACCAGTCTAGTTCAAAAGAGGGTGGGAAATCCCCACAGGCCCATATACCTCTTTATGCCGTGAGAAGTCAATGAAGATAATACAGAACAAGCTAACTTTTTGCTAGATTATTATCTTGTACTGCCAATAACTGTGTCAAGATATAGATATAGGAGTGTGCGTCTTTTTCACATTTTCATGAGCCAATTAGCAAATGGTCTATATGATAATACAGTCCAAGCTCTGACTACAGTACCCTTGGCTTTTTTTTGTGTGTGCACAAACATGCACTCTACCCTGAGTCTTTTGTGATAAATTGCATTAATCTTTCAAATAAAATTTTGCTTATAAACCCTTGACTTAAAAATTCTAATCCAAGACACAGTTTACTTTATCTAACAATTTGGTTTAGTTGTGTATGCATGTGTGTACATGTACATTTATATGCACACTTATACACATTTATTTATTCTTACTAGCTGCTTCTAACCTCTGCAGGTTATTTTTTTCATGCTGTCTAGGCACGCTCCATGTTGCACAGCCAGCAGGGGGAGATAGGATTTAAGGAAATAGCAAATTGAGCTTCAAGAAAGTAACTACTTTAGGAGACAAACAAACAAACAAACAAACAAAAAAGGATTTGTTAAGGCATCAAATGGAGTACCTCTAATGCACATGGGATGGGTGTGTATGTCAAATACCAAGTAGGTTGCCGAATGGAATTTTGAGAAATATTTTTGTGCAGATCTATTAAAGGTCTAGGTTTGAAGTCCTCTACACAAATGAGGTAGCTATTAGCTGCACTTAGCAGTGCTTTCCAATAAAGAAAGTATGAATCTATATATGTGAATCTGAGAATCAATTTACACAGTACAAAGATCATAGCATTTAGGTATATATTCTCATGTACTCAGAGAAAATACCAATGTGGCAGCTTGCTATTGCTCTCACATGTAGAAATTGAAAAATGATAACACCACCAGTGATGGAAGAATTCCAATACTTAAAATGTGATTATTATTATTATTCAGATAATTTAAATTGCATTTAGTATATTCAAGTGACTCATACACACGTGTGAGTAAAGTGCAATCAATATGGGTTCCTGATTGAGAATCATGTTTCCTTGAAAATGATCAGGCTTATGATTTTGAACAAAATGCTCTCCTCTAATACTTACCAATATCATTTTAATAATCTCAGTTTAACCAGGAAGAAAGTTCACTTGGTTTATGTGGCACTAATAACACTGATATGTTCAGAGCCTGCCATTAGTGTGAAGTGGCCCCCAAGCAGGAAAGTGAAGATTGACGTTCACTGAATGACGTTAAAGTAGTTAGCTCAGGAAAATAGAAATTTAAAAGCCTACCTTACACCTGAGAAACTGATTCACCATGCAGAACACTTTCACATGTTTTATTTAATTTGATAGTCAACTGCTTTCAAGATCAAATGTCTACACACATATTACAGACTGAGAAAAATAGCATGTTTATAGTTCTATTTGGCCAGAAGTTGCAATTATATGGAGTTGTTTCATTTTTGTAAGGTGATACTCAAGAAAAATTTCAAACTTACCTTGTTAGAGTTCAAAATAATCATTTCCAATTGGGTTAGCAATGTTCTTTTACAACTGGAAATAGGAGCATGCAGAAATTTGCCTTTCCACATCCAAGCTGGCTTTTTGCAAGTGTCATCTCCTAAAGTATTCCATTACAGAGGGCAATGTAAGGCAGGAGCTGAATTTGACAGTAAATTCAATTTAAAAACGCTTGACAACCCGTGCTACATACATGCATGTACATATGCACATATGTTCACACACATCCCTCCTAAACTCTAATGCAAATTTGTTACAGTTTTTCTTGAATTTTTGTAATTAAAATATTTAATTGACAACTAATAATTATGCATATTTATGAGATACAATTTGATATCTGGCCTATGGACATATCATACAGATAGTTGGCCCGGGTGTTTAACACATCTGGTAACAAACAACTTTTTTTATGTGTGATAAGAAGGTGAAAATCTATGGTCAATCAATTTTGAAATGTACCATTAACTATGTTGACCAGGCAGTACAATAAATCATTGAAGTCTCTGCTTAGAGTTTTAACTGAAATAACTTCATTTGATCCCAAATACCTTCACCCATTTCTCTCTCTCTCCCCAGCCACTGATAACCAGTTGCCTACTTAGTATGTCTAAATTCTTCTTTTTAAAGATTCCATATTGAAGCATAGTAACATATAAAATATTTCTGTGCCTCTTTTATTTGACCTGACATGCTTTCTTCTCCCATCCATGTAGGCATAAATAATAGAATCTAATTCATTTTAAAGGCTGTGTAATATTCCATTGCACTTACATATCACATACATGTTTTCTTAATCCATTCATCTATTGATGGATACTTATATTGGTTCCATGTCTTGGCTATTGTGAATAATTCTGAAATGAACATGGGAGTGCAGATGTCTCCTTGACATACTGATTTTAATTCGTTTGGATATGTACCCAGAAATGGGATTACTGGACCATATGGCAGTTCCGTTTTTAGTTTCCAGTATTCCAATTTTATGTTCTATCCAGCCCATGCATGATACCTGACTGATCTCAGAAGAATAACTCAAAAGGGTGTGAGTGGAAGCCATGAAGCTCCAGGATGGAGGGCTATTACAGAGAAAGGAACTCAGCTTCACACATGGCCTTGGACATGCTGTGCCCAGGTCTGACTGTTCCACATTCAGACCCTGCCTGGGTCAAGTTCATTTCAGAGAGAGAGCGACTGTAAAAGACTTTTGCTAAATATCTTTCTCTTACTAAAATATTTAATTCCTTTGAGCTTTTGAATATTTTATCATATATAGATTAAACTGAGATTCATAGAATTTAATGTGGAGACTTGTGCTATTTTTATAGCTCAGATATGCTGATTTTGTTCTCCCACAATATCAATATACTTCCTTCTAAATCCATTGCACTTGTTTTTTTCCCATAATCCTTCACCTCACATGCCTGTCCAGAATAGTCCTCTGTTTTGGACAGAACACTATGACTGAATTGACTGCTACAACTGATTTACAAAACTGAAATGGAAACATATGCTGTAAACCTCACTGTCTGGGGATCTATGAATATAACATTGGTATGTCAATGTGGCCATCTTCCAGGACCCTAGAAGAATGGGATGAATGTTGTTGGACTATAGTTTATCAGAACATTCGAGGGGATTATATCAACATTTTATGTTTTCACTGGGAGCAAGGCAATCTCTTCAGTGCTGGCATTTAGAATGTGGATTCAGAAGTCTTTGAAAGTTGCCAGAAAAGTCCAGTCTCAGAGGGAGGCCCAGATGATAGGCCACTAATCAGAAAATGTATCATTCCAGACAGATGGTTGGGATTGCACTGAGATACCTCACAGTCTGAAGAATCGCAATAGCTGTGAGGAACATACTAACATTTACATCCTAAGTTCAACCATGGATGGAACCTGAAAGGAAGAAACGTCCCCTGGTCCATTGAGTTACTGGGAACTCAGGCTGATGAAGACAGCACCATTTCCACACAGGAATCAGCTTTCAAATTCTGCATCCCAGGTTGGCTTCTGACATTTCTGATATATGCATGTGGTTGACTAGAGCTGGTTACATAACCATAGTCCTTTTGATGGAGTGAAGAGTTGTAACCTGCCATGTACCTGGAAAGAGAAAATTAACCAGGCCAGTTGATATATACTGCCTCTCACAGAAACCAGTGGGAATGAAATGAATGAAATGACCCTGGGAACTTTCATATAAAAGGAATAGTTTAGAAGTCTTTTAGATTTGTTGTAGTTTATATTTATGAATGCTTGCTTACATGTTTATGTGTGAACCATGTGCATGACTGGGACCTGCAGTGGTCAGAAACGGGGGTTAGATGACTTGGAACTGAAGTTACAAACTGTTTTGAGACTTCACATAGGTGCTGGGAATTGAATCCAGGTCCTTTACAAGAGCAATAAATGCTCTAAATTGCTGAGCCATATCTCCACTCCCAAAAGGAGTATTTTTATAGTATAAGTTATTTCTTGTAATCAGTTCCTCAACTAGAAATTTAAAACTCTCTCAAGAAGGCATTTGCATAATTAACTGAGAACTTTAAAAGTCTGTAGTGTTAAAGAAATAATTAGCATCCCTCCCCGTCCCCAAGCCTTCACTTGATGTCTCGTGTCACTCAGCATGCTCATATGTGCACCATATTGTCACATGCTGCAGGGCTGGTCTGCAGAAGTTCTAGTAAATATAAATTAATTAACTTTTATCATGTGTGA
This sequence comes from Peromyscus leucopus, assembly GCF_004664715.2. Classification (NCBI taxonomy): domain Eukaryota; kingdom Metazoa; phylum Chordata; class Mammalia; order Rodentia; family Cricetidae; genus Peromyscus; species Peromyscus leucopus. The sequence goes on from NC_051084.1 coordinate 43,468,455, forward strand.
CCAATGAGTCATATAAAATCTTGGCCTCATTTCATCCGCTGGACAATGTTAGCCCTGGTGCAGTTCATTTTGATGCTGTTTCCTGTCTTAGAAGGCCTCAGTCTCCCTTGGAGAAATGTTCCTGCATCTGATAGTGAAGAGTTTTCCCTGTGTGTGGAGGCTGCAGGCTAGAGCATCCCTGAGTACTGCTTTGCCTTTCTTTCCAGTAGAACAATATGGATGCATTAAGTGGAATCAAAGAACACCTGAGTCACCACTGATATTAATACCCAGTATGTGAGAAAGAGACTACAAAAGGCAAAGCCCGAACAAGGTAGAGGAAATGGAGACACTGGACCATGCCCTACATTCGAGAACAAGTGTAAAATAGAATACCCAAAGCTCTGAATGAGAAATATACAGGAACAGGAGACCCTTTTGAGAATTCCAACTTCCAAAGGAAAGTGCTAATTCAGTTTGTTTTCTCAATAAACTTGGCAAAAAAAATCATGGAGCAACAGAATCTGACCAGAACTTAACAAAAACAACAACAAAAAAGTGTTTAAGTTTTTATCTGGACTCCATTTCTAGGAATAGTCAATACTTCATTACAGGATGAGAGAGTGTGGAGGGAATGCCCGCCTCTGAAGCATTTAGTTTCAAGTGTCTCTCACCATGGTTTATAGCAAACAACCAAGGCCCTCCCTGTAGATAAAAGCTCTTGTAGGTGAAAATTCAGAGATTCCTACTTGAATTCTGGGTATAGCAGTGGCTGTCTGCTGTAATTATAGTTGACCTCATGTGACTCTTTTCAGTTGACATGTCACAAGTTGTGGACGCTCAAAGACTTCAAATGTGTTTTTCTGTTCAGGTGTTCTCTCACTTGCTAACTTTCCCATTATATCCTAGGGATTCTCTACTTGTGTATAGTAGGCTTGCTCTGTCTCCATCTCCAATGCAAGTCTAAAGAGCAAGCATTATTCTTGCCTTCTGTCTCCATGTCATGTTGTGGCATGACAAGTGTGCTTAGGGAATTTATAGTCCTAATCCCAGCATGTCCACAAAGAAAATATTGAAATATGAAGAAATTAAAAGTTGATTTAGATATAATGTGAATAGACTAACTTTAACTTCATATTTGCAAGTAAGTTCAAAGTTGCCACAAATCATTTGGCTTTTATTATGGCTATTTAATATACCAAATCAAACCAAACTTTTAGACCTCTAGAAGAATTGCGGCTTAGACTAAAAGGTTTATGGTATTGACTGTATAAGATAGAAAACTATGCCTTCTTACAGCTGTTGTGTTCATGTCCCATATTCTCAAGTCAATGTCTTTTTTCTTCAAGGTGGTCAGTCCTATTCATGCAATAAAATAGCTCATATGATTACTACCTGAAATATTATTATTTACCTATTATGAATGTGATTCTGATCTTTTATAATCCTGAAAATTCTTCCTTTAATATTTTAAATGGATTAGGGAAAATTTCCTGTTGATTTTTTATGACACATTCATGTGTTCATGTGTTCAGACACTTGCATTAAATGTTTATATTAATTTAAATTTGGATTCCTTTTTTCAACAAATGAAATTTTCTATAACTTTGCTATAATACAATTCTTTTAGAAAAGAAATACCAGGAACATCTCATTTCTTGTGTAAAAATAAACCATTTGGCTTTCTGAGACAGACTGCTCATTTATAACTCTATCTCAAATTACGGGAGACTTCTTTAAAATCAATGGATGTGTTAGATATGTCCTGATAAGTAACAAACTAACTCAAATCCTATGATTCAGAACAACAAAGAGCAGGGCTGGAGTGATGACTCAGCAGCTCAGAGCACTTTCTACTTTCTCACAGGCCTGGAGTCTGATTTCCAGCACTCACATCAGGTAGCTCATAACCACCTTATATACCAGTTCAAGGAAATCTAATATTCTATTCTGGCTTCTGTGGACACCTCTACATAGACATGTGCATACACACACACACACACACACACACACACACACACACACACTCACTCACACACACACAAATAATTAAAAAGAAAGAAAAAAGAAAAATATGAGAGCTATATCTATTTGTCTATCTTCAGCTCCATGGCCACAATATGATTCACCTACCCTCCAGGTAAGGACCCTCTATATCAGTTTATGTTGGTTGTTTATAAGGTCTCCGATTCTTCTTACAGAAATGTCATCCTCCAGTAGGCTTCTGTACAGTGCGGTGCTATGGGAGTGACTAGGCAAGAACTAAAAGCCCATGAAGCCAAGTCCTGAGACTTTCTCCTGTTCAAATCAATGGAAAGACCAGCCGAGGACCATACCATAGAAGGGCACAGTGGGTACACAACAATGGAATGCAATCTTATTACTGACTATTGCTACCAGAACGTCTAAGATATCTACAAAATCTCCTTTAAATAAAGCATCTCCCAAAAGCAGTCACCATTATATGCTGAAATATTCAAGGGAATATGCAGAATATTATGGTGATGTAAACTTTTTATTCCTTCGTCTTGTGTGGCATCCCACTAAAGAAAGACTACAATAAAAGAGGATTTTTAGTTTATAATACCAGATGCTCTCATTTCAGGCATAAGCGTGATATTGACTCTTTTTAAAAATGTTATTCGCTGTAATACTGTTAGAGAGTTTGTATCACAATGGATAAGTACTACAGATAGCTCAGCACACAAGGCCCCTGAAATTCCATAAGGGAGACCACCTGGCCACAGAGCATCTCCAAGCTCCTTGCCTTTGCCGTCAATTGCACCACATTTGCGATGTCTCCATCTCCTCAGCGTGCTAAATATAGTTATAATGACAACCCCATGAAGAAAAAAACATTATTATCATAAATCACGGTGGTCACAGAATATTATTTTTAGAATTTCAATTTATGTGTTCATTTCATTGCAAGAGAGCAATATTCAGTGATCAATATAAGACCTTTAAGCATAGAAATACACTACAATGGAAACAACTGCTCTGTAGGGGGCAGAGGAGAAATCCAGAATGGTATAAAATCTGCAACTGTGAAAGAGCGCCCTGTGTGCATGTGTTGAAATGATGGTCATCTCAGTCAAAGCCCACTGCTACCTAACTCCCTATGAATATGCCTTAGGGAGTAAGAGCAGCAATTCACAAGCCAGAAAGAACATTCTTTGAAAATGCTTAGAAGAAAAAAATTTTGGTATGTACTTACTGTACATTTTGTATTGTACTTATTGAGGGCATCTAGTTTGTCCAAAAATTTTAGGTAGGAGGGGGGAAGCAGGGGGAGGTTGTTTGAGAAAGAAATGGGGGAAAACACTAACATATTTAGAATTTAATGTTCAGGACAAATCTAGTGTCTCCATGTTGTCTGACAGAGATGGATCTGACCCTTGCAAGACGCTGGGGTGTTACTAACTTTGCAGGACATAAGCCAGATTTGACCTTAATAACCACCAGTTGTATTGTGGGAGAACCCCAATGATCCTGCTGTCCTGTGCCTTGGGCCATCTCTCAACTGTACTGATAATCCATAATCAGCAGAATAGCATCCTACTAAAAACCAAGTTTAGATTGGAATTTTCTCAGTTTCCCTTTAGATGGGGCACAAGTATACCAATGGTTAACATTCTTCAGTCACACGTAACTTGTGGATAACCCAAAAAATACTGGTGCAGCTTACATTCCCTTTGGTCTGTATCCCACATAAAAGTGACTGTGTTCTCACTCACACAGCGTGTTTGCATATAATCTCAGAGCTGCCTGGACAGGGCGCATAGGCTTCCATTGATCAAACTGAAGAATTTAACATTAAAGGAAAAAGAATCCCATTCCCACCTGCTTTGAAAGCCTGATCACACTGTGCATATCTTGATACTCAGAACTCAGCAAATATTTGTTGATGATGGTAGCTGATATTGGCCTCCCTTGACATTGCTTTTTTTTTTTTTTTTTTTTGATACTCATTTTCAAACAACCTAAATTCAGTAAGAAAAAAATCATTTTAGAAGGGGTGAATTCACACAACCCACTTTCAACATAGTTCTGAAAGCATTTTGTAATAGACCAGCCTGACGGAGGCAACACCTAACAGGCTGAAGCCTGTTCCGTTCTGAACATGCCACGAACAGATTCTAGCTTTAGAGCTTCAAAATATTCTTGTCGCAACTCCAGATCAGCCTTTCCACGAAGCACTCATTTTAGGCAATTTCTTATTTCACATGATTCTACTTTGAAATAATTTAACATCGTAACACTCAAACATAAGATGACATGAGGCAGAAGATGACTTGCATGGTTTGATCCATTTCCCTTCCCGCTTTCAGATGCTGTCTCTCTGTAGCTCAGTCTATTAAAATGCTCAAGTTAATTTTGACCAAGGGAGATGCTAATTAGAGACACTCTATTCATGGGTAAAAGCAAAACTTCATATTATTTATAGATTTGTTAATATTGGTGCTTCATTTTCCAATAATCTGAATAGACAGTTTACTCTATAAGTTTTATCTATTTTAATTTAAATGGATTGAGCACCATTAGGAATGCAGTTAATATAAAAACTGCTTGTATTCTGAATATACACAAAATGAATTTTTCTTTATTTTATTGGTTTGTTTTCACACATAAACTTCCAGAATTGAAACATCAATTTAAAAACAGGCTTTTAAAAGACCACACAGATATTGAAATTAAAAAAAATGTATTATTGTTACTACACTTAAGAAGAGGTCCATCATTCACATTCCTTTGTTAGAGAAATATCCAGTACTCCATCCACCTTTACTTCTGCTACTAGTAAAAGTTGAATGCAAGCCAATTTGCTGACTCAGTCACTATTACATTCTGTTTATTTTAACTGCCAATCTAAGAAAAGCACAGCTCAACTAGGTTGACTTCTATGAAATGTGGAATCAAAAATATGATCATAAAAGCTGACTTACACTGAGCAAATGACCTGTGCTGGGCACTACTTTTAGCTTTGGCATCTTATTCAACCCTTCCCAGTAACCCCACTAGGTAGGTAATGTCCATCCATGTCTCATAAATGGAAGAGCAATGTCTCAGAGAATCAACTCTCCCTAATCACACAGTGAGAGATGGAAGCAGGTCCAAATGCATGTTGAATGACTCTAAGCCAGTCATTATTCAAATTTCCAGAAAGTAATTAAAATTGAAAAACAATTGGACATGGCTATACACTCAAAGTTCCTATGGCTAGTGGCAGTCAAACTGATGCTACAGACATCAACCATCTCTACAGTCTCAGGTACCCCTATTTGATGGTGCTGCCCTAGATTATTGTGTCTTAGCAAGTACTACAAAAAAAAATAAACTATTGGGTTTCTATAATTATAGGTAACTTGAGCTTGTGATGTAGTTCAACGGTAGAGTGTCTTGCATATGTGGGTCTCTGAGTTTGATTCCCAGCACCAAAAAATCAAAACAGAAAATATGATGAAATCTGTGCCTTGTGGTACAGGCCTGCAGTCATAGCACACAGGAAACAGATGGAGGAAGATCAACACAAGTGCATGACCAGATTGGCCTACCAAGCAACTTGCAGGCCAGATCAGGCTCCACAGGGAGACCCTATCCAAAAAAAAAAAAATCGATAACAAATTAATGCATTTAATAAAATAACATTAATCCTATGTGATGTTTATAGTTCTAAATTTACTGCTAATCCTTCTTGTCTTCTTGTTGACTCTTATTAACACCTGTCATTTCAGATAATGACAAAATGCTTTCATTGTCTAAATCTGAATGACACAGGCCAGTTCAATGCAGAAACAACCACCTGAGAAGTGAGACTGCAGAGACAATCAGCCAAGTTGGAAGTGTTGTCCACTTGTCACACACAGGAGGGGAAAACATTCATAAGAAGCTCTGGCGAGAGGACCCAGGGAACCATGGCTCCCAGACAAGCGTTCAATGTCTGACGCCACACATACAACAAAAAACTGAAGATGGGGGCATCCATGTTGAAGCTTCATGTCCAGAAATAGAAATTCACAGACCAGCTTAAAAATGACTTCCTAAATATGACTTCTTTTCCAAAATTCTACACAAATTTCTTCAAATCTCAGAAGTCTGCAGCAGAGTCTACAGGTAATTTTATTGAAATAAAACACTGAGAGAGCTGAACAAACTAACAGATAATGCCACTTCCATACAGTGGGCAGCTGTATGAGAACACATCTTCATGTGAAACAACTGAACGGGATATTCAAGCAACTGTAGTTTCAACATTAATGTGCATGGCCAGAGAGATGGCTGTCTGTGCAACATCTCTGTCCCTGTACCTTCAGAATTATACATTTAGAGACAGATTCATTGCCTTGTGCATTCATTTTTTAATATTGACATTGCACATGTAACACTGACCTTGCCAATTCTGCTTTGAAGTAGGTGTTCTAATGGATGCTAATACAATCTTAGGAGAGATAGCACACCTCTTTAGCAGTGAGGAAAACTCTATGGGCCTTGGGCTGGAAGGTTTTGGAAGGAGAAATGAATGTCCTCTTGGCTACTAGACATTTTAATGAAGTATCTAGGCCTACATAAAGGGCAAGATGAAGCAACACTGTGAGTTCCACCTGGAAGAGGGCATTCTTCTACCCTGCCCACTATTGTGGATAACCCACAGCTGTAGCTCTGGTGTGAGTGTTTTATAAATGTCAAAAGAGTCAGTTTTAACATGTGCAGTTTTGTAAGAATCTGAGGTACTTATATCACCGAGTGAAAGTTCAAAGTAATCATTCTAGGTCCTGCTGAATCCAGGGGTAAATGTGCAAGGGGCAACTAAACCAGGAGAGTTTATACATCATGAAGGAAAATCATGGAGTAAGGTAGGGATGGATATGATCTATCTGGCCTTTGAAATAGCTGAAAGTTAATTTTGAAATCATAGAAAAGATGCTAGAGTTTTCCTTTCCTTAGCATTTTGTTCTAAATCTTTTCTCTGATTTCTTGGAAATGTTGCCAAGTCTCCTTACAAAGCACAAATAGAGAAATAGCATAAATAACTGACAGTGCCTATAATCCAGACACACAGAAGGTTAAGGCAGGAGGATTACCCCAACTTGAGGCCAGCCTAGGTTACACAGTGGTCTTTGGATCAGCCTACCCAAGAAAAAATAAAATTTTTGATACCTAAGCCTCCAATTAAAACCCCAACTGCCAACAACAAATACAACTTCTACTCTGGGTGATTAATGTTTTTAGCTTGTATATTTTAAATGATTATATTTCAGACATAAATAGAGCAATCATGTTCAAAAGAAGAATCATGTACCTACACACTCTTGGTATGGAGTATATACAGGAGCACACACAACTGATACATGTCAAATTACTAAATATTTTGTGATGTTGACTTAAATTTCAATATTTGCATTAGAGGAAAATGAAGATCATTGAATCCATGGATCATTTCATCAGACCTATAGTGAAAAGTTAATTCATTTGTGATTTTAAGTCACATTCAAAGGAATTAGGAAATATTTTTAAGTTCACATTTACTCCCCAAACTTCAAGCCTATAAATTCAGTCTCACTTGAATCTCTTAATGTCTTAATTTGCTTTGTAGAGAAAGTGTATTTTCTTTCATTCATATAATTCAAAACAGCTAAACAGATTCTATTTCAACCACTTAAATGATTCACATGTGAGAACGAATATGGAAAATCTAAGCCCCAAACAAAGCTGCAGTCTTAAATTATCATGATAATTTAAAACGTGTGCAATGTAATTATAGTGTAGGGTCTGCTACAATGGGTTCTGTGGTGCTCTATATCCGATGTGTGAGGGCGCTGATATTAGCTATGGCTCTCTCTGAGCATTTTTTTACACATTTCTAAATTATGATACCTATGCCAGAATCAGTCTACTGTATCAAGGATTTTTTTGGATGGAGACATGAATTTTTTTTTAAATTGTCAAAACATGATAGCGCAAATGTTCAGTTTCTACATAGGATCTACCAAAGTATGAATATCAACTATGTATAAGATTTTAAGTATGTAAAGATAGTCATACTCTAAAAGAAGCTTAAAGACGTGAACTAATAATGAATAATTTTATAATAAAAGCATCATTAAAACATCTAATTGTATATGATAATGATTATGATGTGTCATTTCAACTAGGTGCTTATTTGGCCTTTTTATATAAACATTTTTTCTTTTGTACTATAAAACCTGCCATGCCACAGTGCTGTCCCTCTCCTGGCAATGAAAACTCTGTTGATTATGAATTGGAGAAATGACAATTGTACACCAATACTAGATGTGAAAGTTTGGTTAAAACTATTACATATTGGGCTCAGTTTACTGTAGGTAACTCTATGACAAAATGTGAGAAATGTATTGATTGTTTTCTAAATACTGTAGCTGAAATCCAAATGTCCTTACTTCCAGATTGAGACAGAAAGGCACAGATTCAATGTCTTCCATACTAATGGGCAATGTTCTGCAAATCCAAGAAGTAAACAAAACATGATATTCAATTTTATATTCCACCTAGTCATCCATCCATCAACTCATCTATCTGTCCATCTATATAGTCATTAACCTACCAATAACAAGCAGCTGCTACAAATGAATAATGAAAGCATGCAAAACCAGTAGCAGGGAAAGATGGGTACAAAGTATTTTCTAATTGCAAGACATGTAGGCAAATTAGTTAATTAGAGAAACTCTAGTAAATATTGATACAGAGATAAATGAATGGAGAAATAGATTATAGGTAGGTAGATTGATCGATCAATAGATGGTGATGATGTAGATAGAAATAGATAGAGATAGATGATAGATAGATGATAGAAGATGGATAGATAGATAGATAGATAGATAGATAGATAGATAGATAGATAGATAGATAGACAGACAATATATTGTGGTACTTAAACAGATGCAACTTATCCAAAATGCAAAATCAGAGAAGGGTTCCCCTTGGAAAATGGAATTTGAGTCTTGATCGGAAAGATATTACTGACCTTAGTCACAGGAAGCTCCAGCGGTCATCTCTCCCTTCTTCCAATCCCTACAGCACTATAACCCAGTAGCTGGGGCTGCACAATTGACCTGAGATATGCAGGCAGAGGGAAGAGATACTGGCCTGGAAATACCTCAGATTCTTGAAAACGGCTGCAGGTAGAAGTGTGTGTCTGTGTGTGGGGTGGAGGTGGGGGTGGGAGCACTGTACACGGAGCACTGCAGGGGGTGATGGAGCCCAAACCACAAAGAGCAGGAGAAGCAGATGGCCAATCAGCTGGAAATTCTGTGAGCTGAGGAGGAAGCTTTTCCTGTGCTTTGAACTCTGTGGGAAATAACAAACTAAGTTTGGACCCTGAGATATAAATAAAAATTAAGCTCAAAGATGGAAGACTAGTTGAAATAATACATATTTTGAAATAATTCATATTTTCTAACATCTCTTCTGCATGAGTCCAAGAAATCTTCATTTTTTAAAGTAATGATTGATTGTATAAAACTATAATTTTGATAAGTATGAATAACAGCCTCCTTGAAGTTACTAGGGTTTCAGTAGGGACTCTTTCTATATAAACAGTGCTGAACTGGCCTGCCTGTGATAGCTACCCTTTACCAAATCTTCACTTACAGTGTCTTCACCCCTTCAGGGTGTGGGCCTGGCTGCCAGGTGTGGCCTGAGATGGATGAGGGCACAGTTCCCTGCTGACCCTGCCCCCACCCCTGATTTCCTGCTTCCTTTTATCTGCAGCCCCCTCTAAAAACCCCAGTGGGAGCCTGCCAAGACTGGGCTGTCTCTTGTCCTCAGGCCCTGCCCATTGTGGACTCCTTGGCTTACCCTTCCATGTGTTCTTGACCCTAATTTTGGATTCTGATTCAAGTTTAGACAACCGCTCCTCTCCTGTTGCTGATTGTGGCTGGGGTTTGAAGCCACCTGTCAACCTTCATTTGCCTCCAGAGGAAATCCTGATTCGGGTTGTCAGACATACCTGCCCACATGGGATTCTGGCACTAATTCTATACTTGAGAAGCTTACACGTTTTGTTTACATATCTATTTATTTTGGTCTTGTGTGTCCATTCCTGTTCCCAATAACCACTGTCCTGTGTTTCGAACAATTCACAGCCTGGATAAAGGCATGCATGCTTCAAAGATCTGCTGCATGTAACTTTAATACACAGCCAGGCTAGGTGGAAATTGGTGGGTTTGGCTCTCAAGGACTGCCTGTCTGTCACTAGGCAAGCAGAACCACTTAGAGTGGCAAGAGAACTTAGTGTGGGGCTTTGAAAATGCAAGTTAAATCAAAATAAGTGTTTCTAAAAGCAAATTTTCTTCTCTATTTTTTTTTAGTACTTTGTATATTTTACAAAAAAAAAAACCAAGGATTTTGACTAAATGCCATTTAATCTTTCCCTTAATTTCTGTCCCTGTAATTTTGCACCATACATGTTAAAGTTAAGAATCAATACAAGTATAGTCTATATCTTTCCAACAGAAAACCCTTCCTAACAGCCTGATGCTACATGTCCAAAGAAATACTTAAAACTACTCTTACATAGTAATAAAAGTTTTGTCAAATTATGCTAATTTTATGTAAATAACACAAATTCAAGGAAGTAATAGTATGCAGTATGAATCATTCTCAATTTTTCTAGACTGCTCTTAAAGAAGGAAAAAAATTCTACTGAGGAGACAGAGAAAAGGATATTTTTAAATTATTTTTAAATTGCTTGTTGATGTATTAATCCATACTGATGAGATTCATCCATTTATAAAATCACCTGACTTCAAGGAAATATCCAAGTGTTTCAAACAAGAAGATAGTGCATTACATATCAATCCTACAAAATCAGCCACTGTTAGAACTATTTTCTTGGATATTAATACTATTACATTCTTCATAAAATATATTTTGTACCATTACACAGATGTATATATAATATATTTATATATTATATAAACGTATTCTGTGGACACAACAGGCTCTTACATAAAATAAACCATACAGAACTTACTTTACTTTTGACATTAACTCATAGTTTTCAGGGACTTGGTAATATCTAACAGTATACTTTTATTAATACATTTAAATTTTATTCAATTTCAGTTCTATATAGTAAACATGTTAACAGTTGTGTTTTTTAAATTTCAAATGACGCCCTTAAGGCTATTCTGAAATATTTAAGGTTTGTCAGAGTTGTGTTTTTATTTCCGATTGTCACCTCTATCTCTTAGAAAGTTCCAAAGTTTCTGAATGCTAATCTAATACTACATCACAATTGTGACCAATGTCTACACCCCCCACCATACCATGTGCAATCATGATTGTTTCAGCTTAAAATAGTAGTTTGCCTTGAAATAAATAAAAGGGAAATGGTGTACGTATAGTACAACTTACAGCAAGAGTTTATTAAACATTCCAGTCTCCTTTCTCCTCCCCATCCTCCCTTCCTCCTCCTCCCCCCCTTATTTCTTACATCCTTATCTCATTTGTTCAGGGTCCTTTTTCCATCTTTCTGCCCTTTTACTCATCTGAGTTTTGACTTCAACTTCATTGTGTTCTTCAAAGACAGGATTTGCATATACATGGCACTGAATTGGCCTTTGTCCAGACAAACCAGAGGCAAAGACGACAGATCTACAGCAGGACAGTGGTGGAGAAGATGGTGGAGATTGTGACTTTACTTTTTTCTTGTTTCTTGTCATTTTTCAGAGTTTGGACTTGCTGGTGAAACTCACAGAGGGTTGACCACGCAGAAGGAGCCATCATTTCTGCTCTTGAACGTTGTTGGAAGTCAAGGGTACACATGAACAGTTTGTTCAGCAATCAGTGTCTTCACTTTCACTGAGGTGTTCCGATTCTTCTGATATGAAGCCGGCTGCATCTGCCTGTCATCCGCATGTTGAATCTGGTGCCTTAGACCACTTATGGAAGTAGAAAGTTTGCCCTTCTATTTGCCCTTTAGCCAGGTTCCTGACTTAAAAAGGCCCTGCCCTATTCAATAAACAGGGTGCACCTTGCCCAGGGCACAAGTAGGTGCCCCCAGAGGGCCAGCTTTGTAGACAAGCACACAGTGTTGCATGTTTGTGCTTTACCATTTGCTTTGGGAGTTATAAAATCCTTTTGTTTTGATCCTGTTGTCTGAAACCTCCAGATATATTGGAAATTCTATCAAACAATTTTGTAAATGATGATAATACTGGTTAATATTGAGGAGAATAATAAGTCCTGTTAGTCTGATAAACAGCTTTATTTTTATTTTTATTTTTGGTTGGTCGAGATGTGTTTGGCCATGTAATCTTCAGTCCCTTAATTTGTAATCCCCTGGGTTTTTCTAGGGAAATTTAACCCACGTGTTTCTGGTTCATAGCTTCTCACATTGTCTAAATGTTATTTTCCAAAACCTTTTATTAGTGCTAAGGCAGGTTTATTAAGCTCTATACAAGTTCCTGAAAGCCTTTTTTTTGCTCCTCTTGACCCAGTTGACATGAACTCCACGCCCTAGAGTTTGATTCTAAAGTTAACATTGACAAAGTTTGACTGGACCCCAAAGCTGCCCACTACAGTTACGACTCTAAAAAGTACCACGTTTAAGAAGAGCAAGTGTCCCATGGAGTGTACAGATGAAAGTACAGTAGAGAGCCAAGGTTGAAAGGATGCAGACAAGGCCTCCAAGGGATGGCTAGTGTGGAAATTACTCTTGCATTAGCTTTCCTTTACTGGTAAATTCCGCAGCCACTTCTCCCTAGGCCGTTCATTGTATCTTGGGTAATTTCATTTTGTGTGAATAAAATAAAATAAAATATTTTAAGTAAGTATTCTGATAATCTTGCCAGAGTGAAAAGGATTAGGAAAAGACATAAAAATGTATTGTCTAGAATGCATCTCATAATTTCCATAATTCGCAAAAAAATTCATTCACTGCCAGTCTATTTGATTTAACAGCCTCCAAAGTGTAAGGTTACATGGAATAAATAGCTAATTGGGTTAATTTAATAGCAGGTTAAATCTTTCTTTTATTTTGTCTAAAAGGCACATTAAAATAGTACAATTTTCAAGTGGTCTTGGAAATCTAAAGTAGAGTTTCTTGATAAAAAAAAGTATATAGCTTTCCCACTGCTGGGTTTACAGTAGAAGTAGCTGGCATGCTTCCAGTTCACCACATGAAAATCTAAGCTGCCTGTATAAGTGCAGAATTTAGTGTTGGGTCTTAAGGTTTTGTTTGGCGTCTTGCCAACGATGTTATGCATTTAGCTGGGAAAATTGCCTAGAAGTTAATTGAGAGGAAAACACTAATATACAACCCCCCCAAGGAAAAAAAAAGCCTTGTATATGCATATGGTGCTGTTCATTGATAAGATTCGTATGTATACAATAAGGACCCAGTAAAGTTACTGAGAGCCAGTTTTCACCCAGCACCCATTATCCAGCACCATTCATCTTTCTTCTCTGCAGAGCAGCTCCCTGGCTTCTCCACAGTCAAGAATTTTCAGGCACAAGTCCTTGAGGGAGGGGCCTTGGAGGAGGGCCGGGGGAAGGCGTGAGTGGTCCCTTTTAAAATTTCACTGCCCAAAGGTAAGCGATTCTTCAGGAATTCTGGAATGTACAATTCCAGTTCTGCCTTTTAATCCGTTGCTTTGGAGAGGACATTTTAGTGCAAGATCTCAGTTCTGCTCCCTGGCATGCACAGGTAGAGAAGGCTCTTTGGATTCCAGACAAAGAACTCAAGAACTGCCAGGGATGCTCTGCCGACCCCCAGAATGCCTAGAGGCTGAGAGAGTTCTCAGAGTCTGCCTGCTGGCTCTGGTAGCCCTGCTTGAGGAACCTACAGAGTTTCTGTGTTGATCATTGTCTCATTGAGGCTATACCTGCAAGCTCTCTGTGTTTTCTTCCTTCTTGAATTTTCTCTGGGGTGTTCATGATGATGCTTCTTTGCCAGGCTGTGGCATGCCCCTCCGCATTCGCTTTTTTTGTTTTGGTTTTGTGGTTTTTTTTTTTTTTTTTTGTCCTGCTCTGATCAAGAATCCCGACAGAAAACAGTAAGACATTTCCTAGGAATGATGACCACTGTGTTTCTTCTTCAGAACGGAAGTACAGGAAAAGGGTGGCACACTCGCATGTTGTCTGTCGTCGGCAGGCTGAAATTTATCTGGGAACACCCACGGGTGTCCCTGTGCCTCATTAGTACTGAAGTCACAGTTCATGGTCCGCCTACCCACACCCCCACTCCTTTCTCAGGGACGTTGTAAACCGTGGGTAGAAAAATAACACTTTTCAGAAAACGAAGCCTGGCCTGAAGCTGGAAGGCCCAGGTCTTAAATAACATAGCTCCCAGGGAGTGGGCTTCCTGGTCACTTTCAAGGCCTCCCTTTCTTTTTTCACTGTGCTCTCAGAGAAAGGACTCGAGGGCAGGCAAGCTGAGTGTACTTCGGGGTAGAAAGGGAGGGGAAAGTGATCCTTTAATTAAGAGGGGAATTCTTTTGTACCTGCACTGTATCCTTTTGATGCGTTTAGATAGAGGGGACCGGAGAGCCCAGGGACAATGGCAGTTTGCTACTGTCTGAATCCCTTCCCCTTATACTTAATCCTGTCCTTATTGGGACCTTGGGTGGAAAGCTGATAATTTTGGTGTTGCCCAAAGGAAGGCAGTGCCTTGAATTCCTGCCACTATCCCATGATAATGAACAAGCCTAATGAATGCGGATAAGTGGTAAGAATCTGTGACCAGCTGCATCGGGGCAGGTAGTACAGCCAGATTTAATTGGGAGCAGGTATTGGAAGGCTGTATTACTTTAATTGGTGAGGGGTTTTCTAAATGGAAAGGACAAAGTATAATGAAGAAATTGTGCTGTACAATACCACTTAAGCTGGGATTGTATGCATCCGTTAATCTGCTGAGGAATGAGGCCATTCTAAACAATTTTCCCAGTGAAACCAACTCCAGAAAACTTGTCCCCTTTGTTCTCCCTTGGGAAAATGCAAGATTGAAACAGAAAATACCTTTACCGAGGCAATCATGTGCCACGTGTGGAAAGCGGATACAGCTGTAAGCTCTGCGAAAGGGATCTTTGTGGTACAATAGGGGACGGAAATAGAGATAAGGCTCGGGATAAGAGGGAGCCTGTCACTGCCTCTGAAGGAGGAATAAAGTGATGGCATTTACAGTGACAGATGAGACTCTGGAGAGAGAGCAGGACAGTTCAGAGAGAGGATATTTGATATTTAAAAGAAAGGGCTACGATAATTAAAAGTAGCATTGCATTAAACTGTTATGCAGTTCATTAATGACAGAAGGAAAGCCGTGTCTCTGAAAAAGTTAATGATTCTCAAGAAACCACTCTGGAAGCCTGACACTACTCAGAGCCTAGGTGAACAGAAGGCTAACACAGGTCTGGATTGTGGAGTTCAGAATCTCCTTAAAATTCATAAAAAGCCATGTGGACAAAAAGACACTGTAATAACTGTGTGGTGTTCTCCTCGGTCAAGAGAGGGCTCAAGTTCTGTGTGCAGCTAGGACAGGGAATGAGGGAGATCAGCCATGTAATGGAGTTTGCAAAAGTTACTACTTTGAACATGTGGGTATAAAATGGGTGCAGAACAGTCACCATCAGATGATTCCTTTTGGCAGGTTTCCTTTCACAGATTACAATCAATAGCAAAGCACATCCATGGGACAGCATTTATGAGAAAGAGAGAGAGACAAAGAGATAGAGATAGAGACAGAGACAGATGGGGGATGGACTACTGGATTCAGATTTGTGGTTCAAACAGCCTTTATGAGACTCTTTAGCAGGATTCTGAATAGGTTTATACTTCAAGAGGATGAGCAATTGAATTATATTCGTGTATTTTCTCACAGATGGGAAAATGCGAAGATCAAAGGTTCTATGGTGTTCATGGAGGTTCAGCAGTGGGAGGAGGAGAAATGGAAGCAGAATAGGATTGTTGGCTAGACTTTCCCAGGATTCCCAGGTGGGTTTCACATATTGCCCAACTGGAAGAACCAGACCAACCAACACATCTCTCCCCAAGGATTGCAAGGGCTATTGTCCCTGATAGATCCAAAGATAGAAAGCTACAGTTTCTATGAAGAACTCTTTGGAAGGAAAACTATTTTGATATTGTGCCTATTTAGATCCCATCTATTGGACAACATAGACATTGGGCTCAAACTAAAATACTGACTACAATGAAAATAAAACTAGCAAACAAACAGAAACCCTCAGTATTAAGTCTTTTTTTCCCCTAGAAAAACAGAGTAAAAACATTCTGAAACATTGATGGGTAATGGCATAATCCTTCTTGAAACTCAGGAAAGGATGCATACGCTAAAATGGTAACCAGAATCAGCACACATCTACCAGAACTTCCCTGCCATCAAGGGACATTCACATGGCACATTCAGGGATGTAATGATGGTAGCTCAGATTCAAAACTGGCCCTATGCATTAAAACCTTAAAGCCTGTCGAGTTCCATGGCAGAGAGGGTGGCTATGAGGACTGAGGTGGGAGAAAGGTGAGAAAGAAGGAGCTAGAATCCCAAGTGATGCTCTGCATCAACAATCATGACACAGAATGCTCCTATTTGTATTCACACTGAAAAGTTATCTGTAATTGTAAATTATATGTGAGTGTACATATTAGGGTGTGCTTGTAGCCTGAGCCTGGTCAAAGGGACATGTGACTATGACATACACAAAGTGACCCAAAAAAAAACAAAACAAAACAAAAAAAAAACAAACAAACAAACAACAAAAAAAAAAACTAAGAATAGAAAGTAAGCGCAACCAGACAAGAAGGGGGAGTTTGTCAGGCAATCCCTGCCATGGCTCCATTTCCTGAGACAAAACAAAATATTCTGACTCACTTAACTCCATGTCAATCTCTCTCTACTACAAGGACAGGTAAAAATATGTCTTTCAGTTAAAAATTCTCCATAAACTTTAGCAAACAATTACTGAACACTGGCACCCTAGCTTCCTGAAAGTACTCACTGATAATACAAAAGTGATTTATACTGGGAGCATGAATAAGGGAGAAGAGTCCATCTTGAGATCATTGTGCTCTACTTACAAACAGCAAGTTTAACACCTGTCTCCTTATACACTTTTACTTAAGAGTTTAGGAGCCATGCATATTAACAAAGCAGTGGTTCCACTTATATTTGTGAGGTAGAGTTCAGATAAATAGACTTAAACTATTTTCTGCCATTGAGTCATCCTGAAGTGGAATCAGAAAGTGAAGAAAGTTGTGGGTTTTACAGACTATAGCCCTGAACATTTAGATAACATTTTCTGGGACTTCCATAGCTCTCCGACATTTCTTTATTTCTTTCTTTATTCATTTTTTGAGACAGTTTTTTGATATAGTCCAAGTTTGTCTTAAACTCCCAGTCCTCCTGCCTCAAATGGATCACTCCATCATTATGGCAATGTTAATAATGGTCAAATAACACCCTCCTTTCCTGGTGGAAGAATGTGGACTCAGTGTAGTACATTGAAACTTAAACTGGATGTATAATGTTTATAGCTGTATCTCTGCAAGTAGAAGCAGAGATATACATATGTTCATGGTTGAAATGAAGGTGAACTATTATATGACCTCACAAGATGCTACCTAGGAAACCATTGCAATAAACTTACAAATAGTTTCAGTCAATGAAATAAGTAGAAAAGAGGTACAAATATAAGGAAACATTGTCACCACTTTCAGTGAAAAAAGTAGTAAAGAAAAATCAGAAATCTCCTTAAAAGATAATTTTGTCTTTAATCATTTCTAAACATCCCCAGGTAGAGTGAGGCCAGTAAACTTAATCATATCTTAGAAATAGCAAATATCATATTTTATATATTTTGCTAAGATATATATATGTATATATATATACATATATATGGAAACCATGACTATAAATAATTACTATCTCTGATACATTTTTAAGTGACTCATATTTATGCATCAGGGTTCAATGAAATCTCACAAAGTGAATATTTTCTGTCTCTTCTATTTTGGGATTACTAAAGTGTGTTTGGAGCATATACCAGTCTTATATGCTTTCTGTGGAATGAAATTAATTTATCCATGAAACAAAAGTCCCTTCCATGGGAAATGTCCTTGAACTGCTGAAAGTAAAGACTGAAACAAAGAAATCAATCAAAGATGATTTTGGTTAATAGTAAACCTGCACATAAGGTACCTGGTACAAAATAAACATTCTATAAGTTCTTCCCATTTATAGAGAACAAAGAAAACATGAAGATTACCATCTGAAAGGCCTTCTATGAGAAACCGAAGGATTATGGGTATGGCACATGCAGGCAAAGGGGCCAGAGTTCATTTCTTTTCTTATTTGATGCAATGTGAAAGAATTATTTTACCATTCTGACATGGGATGCTTTGTATCTGGTACCCATGATCTAAATGTGAAAGACAGAGAAGAAGACAATGCCTGTCTTGCATACCTCACAGGAGGATCTAGGACAACCCCAAAACAATGCTACAGATAATGAAGGGCCTAGCTACTGACTTAAAGGTACAGGGAAGGCGCCAGCCTGGGGGGAGCTCCAGATGTCACCCAGGAGAGGTGATGTTCTCAAACACCAAGAGTAACATAACAGCCTGCAAGGTAGATTAACAACATCCTATTAAAATTATTAGAGGAATAATATTAATAATGAAAATTCCAAGGCAAGAGTAGCAGATTGGAGGTGGAGAGGAAGCAGATTTTGACAAAATCATATACAACCCTAGTGCCATACCTCCTGAACTCAATCAGCAGATGGTATTAAGTGGTGCCTATCATATATGTGTACATAGAAAAATCAATCTATAATGCTGCATACTAAAATACTCCTATAATCCCAGAACTTGGGAAGGCTCAGTCAGCCACTAACTATAGAGGCCAGAAAATGGTGGCTCACACACCTTTCATCCTAGCATTCCAGAGGCAGAGATCTGCCTGGATCTCTGTGAGTTGAAAGTCACACTGTAAACAGCCAGGCATGGCTACACAAGCCTTAAATCCCAGGAAGTGATGGCAGAAAGCAGAAAGGTATAAAAGGCATGAAAACCAGGAACTAGCTGGTTAAGCTTTTAGGCTTTTGAGCAGCAAAGTTCAGCTGAGATTCATTCTGGATGAGGACAAAGAGGCTTCCAGTCTGAGGAAACAGGTTCAGCTGAGGAGTTGGCGAGGTGAGGCTGTGGCTTGTTCTGCTTCTCTGATCTTCCAGTATTCACCCCAATACCTGGTTTGGGTTTGATTTTATTAATAAGACTCTTTAAGATTCATGCTACAAACAAGAATGAAAACTAGTGATATTCTTGTGTGTTGCTTTATAAATAGTTGTTTTTAAAGGAGTAAAATTAAGTTATATCAACTACCTTTGAAGGAGCCCAGATACTTACTTATTAGACTGAGTTTATGAAATACCAATCCTTGTTGGTAAATAGATGAGGAAAAACATTAGCAAAAAATGAAACATGGCAAATGTGCAAGAATGAAAACAACATCAACCACATATATATTATAAATTATACAAAAAACACTTGAAACTCCAGAGCTGGAAAATTATAATAACAAAAAGGAAAATTCTCCTGCATTGAACAATAATAGATTTATAAAAGTATTGAATCTGAAGTCCATAAGATTTAAAAGAAAATATAACAGGAAAATTTCAGGATACCATTGATCAAACAACATTATAAGTGTACCAGAAGAAAAGTGAAGCTAGCGAGATGGCTTAGAATTTAAGAGCACTTGCTGTTCTTGCAGAGGACCTGAGCTCGGTCTCAACACCCACATGATGGTCCACAACTACCTGAAGCTGTAGAGGATCCAATACCTCTTCTGGCCTTTACAGGCACCAGGCGCACATACATACATGGAGGCAAATACTCATACAAATAAATTGATAATTTATTAAATAAATAATTTAATATTTAATTAATATTTAATAATCAAAATAAATTGATTTTTAAAAAATGAGAAGGATGAAGCAAGGTAATAATTGTAGAAACTTTACAAATGTGAATAAAGACACGAATCTACAGATCAAATAAGTTTACTATGATCCACATTGTATACCCAGAAATATATATAACCAAAGTGTTGGGAACCATAGACAATTGCACATTCTTTGAAGCAGCCAGAAAAGTGACTTGATTTGCAAGAAGAGATTTCAAAATTTATTATCAGCCAATTTCTCATCAGAAACCCAGATCCAGGAAGTCAGAAAGATTTAAAGGGCAAAATGAAAAAAAAAATACTATCAGTTTGTAACTATACATTGGTCAAGATTGTCTTCAATATGAGAAAGAAATCCTATTTCCAGATAAATCTAAGTTAAGAGAACTTATCATAACTAGGCTTGCCTTATAGGAAAATTCTTCAGGCTGAATAAAAATACATTATGTAGTGGTATGAAACTGTATGAATTTCTAAAGTTTCCCTATGAAAGTAAAAGCACAGGTCAATACAAAAACCACTATTGCTATAATTTGGTTTGTAATTCTGATCTTCCTCATCTACATGATTCCAGGCAAAAATATAAAAAACAATTTTAAACCTATGTATTATTCATTAAATGTGTAAATGTGCTATGTGTGACCTAGAAACTTACATGAGAAGAGTTTATGTATATTCTGTCCTATGAGTCCTCATCTTAACTGACCATACCTCTTAGGCGCCTATGAATATCCTTTAGTTGCTGCCTCTGTACTTGGTACAAGGAATAAAAAGTCATTATGAAAACCCACAGAACACAAAAGAAGGCTGTCATGTAAGAAATTATGGACACAAGGATTAAAATACACCTAGAAAAAATAAAGCATACAAGACTTTCTTTATCAGCATTTTTTTTTTAATGTAAGTAGTGTAAGTTGTTCAATCAAAAATCATAGTTTTGGGGATGAAAAAATGTCTGGGTAGTTAAAAACATTGGCTATTCTTCCAGGGACCAGAGTTCAGTTCCCAGAATCCAGTATAGGTATTATGGGATAACTTGATTGCACTATGAGACACCCAAGACTGCCAATAAAGTTTACTTTGAATCAGAAGACAGAGCTGGCTACTAGCTGACCAAAGTTAACCATAGAGGTTTTGGAGGACCAAGGAGATATAGAAAGACAGTGGAATTGGTAGGATGGGGCTTAGAAAGATTCCTGGCCTTTTTGGATTGAGAAAGGAGAGAGAGAGAATGGAGGTTACTTCTCTGCAACTCCCCTGATTATTCAGGTTTTTACCCTGATTTCTGACTCCCAAGTTTTTATTGATAAAGAATAATTAGACAAACTCTTCATCTGGCATCCAACTAGTGGTACGAGATCATGAGGCAGTCACTCTCTGCCAGTTTTGCAGTCAATGTAGTCACCACCGTGGCTAGCTTTCCATCCTCTCCCAGGCCTTCCATGCAAGTCTGGGGTTTTCCTGTTGCAACCTCCACCTGCTACCCATCTCCAGTCCTAAACTCTACAGGTGGCTGAACACCTAACAACAAAACCAGAGTTAGCCATCCACTGCCAGCCAGCTCTGTCATTCAGGTGGCCCTGTACCATTGCTTCCTGCCATACAGTCTTCATCCACATGTCCCCCTGTGTCTGCTTTTCAGGCAGTTGGCTCCCTCTCCCAGTATGTTGTTGGATTCTCCTGGACTCCTTCTCACTGTGGGAGAACCCTTCTGTATGATATCATTGTATGTTGTTCTCATTGGTTGGTAATAAAAGCTTATTTGGCCCACAGTCAGGCAGAATAAGACTGGAAGGGGGAAGACTACATAGATACAGGAAGAAGGGCAGAGTCAGGAAAGATGCAAGCCAGCCACTCAAGGAGCAAGATACTAAAGGGCTGGTAAGCCATGGGCCATGTGGTGATGCATTGATTAATATAAATGGGTTAATTTAAATGTAAGAGTTGCCGGGCATTGGTGGCACATGCCTTAAACCCAGCACTCGGGAGGCAGAGCCAGGTGGATCTCTGTGAGTTCGAGGCCAGCCTGGGCTACCAAGTGAGCTCCAGGAAAGGCACAAAGCTACACAGAGAAACCCTGTCTCGAAAAAACCAAAATAAATAAATAAATAAATAAATAAATAAATAAATAAATAAATGTAAGAGTTACTTAGTAATAAGCCTGAGCCATCGGATAAACATTTGTAATTAATATAAGCCTCTGTGTGATAATTTGGGAAGTGGTTACTTGGTATTTGGGACAGGGCTAAACAAAGGAAAGCCTGTGATTACACCTTCCTCAGGCCATTGACACACCAGGTTGGCCATCTTAACATCTGCTCAAGATTGAAGAGCAGCTTGTGACCCCACATGCTCTCAGTCCCCAACTACATGCAAACAGATGCATCTGCCCTCAGTCAGTCTGTACACCATTTTCATTCTCTGCCCAGCAATGATCTATCCAGCTGTGTGACACAGCAACAGCCAGCCTCACACATTGCTGTAATTGACAGCCAATTTGTTAAGACACTGGAAATTCTTAAGGGCAGAATTTTTTTTTTGTCAAAATGGAGTTTTTACTCACATTAAGAATGAGGAACACTATTATAATGCTGGGAGTTAGGTCTCTGTATGGCTCCACAATGGATGGTTTGAAAATGAAAAAATGAATGAAGGAAAAATCAGTTTAGCTGGGATTGACATAATTGTAAATTACAATCATTATCAGTTTGGTATTTCATGTTTTATCCTTAAAAGAGTGGTTTGATATCTGCCACATATTAAAAATTGATTGATAACATACAATCCTTAGAAAGACAAACTGGTGAAACTAAGAAAAATATTCACACACAGACAGAGGAGGTTCAAGCAGACCCTACCACACCATTACATTTGGAACTGAAGAGGAGTTATTAGAAAAATGAATCTTTATTTATCCAGTTATAATTCAGGAATTACCACCAGATGATGTATACCCCCAAAGGCTATTTAGAAGTTACCTGGTATCCTGTAGAAATGTTAGGTTTGAAGAGATTTAAGAAAGGAGCATTTCATTTGGTGTGCAGTCACCCTTTATGAAGCAGATATTAAATTCATGGGCAACTCAGCACAGAATTATTGAGACTTGGAAGATTTAGCTATAGGAATATTGGAAGCTGGTCCTCAGTTACAGTGGAAAACATGGCAGGGAGGGGAAGCTGGGGTCATAGAACAATGACATAGGGCTAAAAGTATTGAAAATTTCCAAGAACAGTTTCACAGTGAAGGCCAGTGTGCTGATTTGCAAAGACCGGTTATATTTGATGATCACACCTTGGCTCTATGCTATATAGAAGCTTTGGATGCTTGGGACAGAGTTGAAGAATCAGGAAAAAGGACTGAGACATTTACTAAAATTTTACAAGGCCCAAAAGAAGCCTTCACTGACTTTTTAAAAAGATTGACTTCAGCTGTAAATAGAATATCAGATCCAGAAGTTAGACAAATATTAATTGAATCTTTGGCTTTTGAAAATGCCAATTGAGAATGTGAAAGGGTGATTAGGGCTTTGAAGGTAAGATCAGCACCAAAAGATTAACAGATTATATGTAAAGCTGATATTAGATCTCACGCTTATAATGACACCTGGGCAGGAGAACTGATTTCTAAAAATTTTAAGAAAAATCAAAAGGTTAGATGTTTTAATTGTGGCAAACAATGTCATCTAAAAGGGATTGTAGGCAAGACATTCCTAGAAATAAAGTTTTTTTTTCTAGAGATGATACAAAGAAAGCACCCAGTTTTCTGAAATATATAGAAAATCTGGCATTGGACTACTGAATTGAGAAAAACATAGGACAGGCAAGGTAACTCTTTGTCATTGGGAAATGCCTTAGGAGACCTCTTGTAGGCCCCCATGTCAAATTCCATTCAGTCATTCCCTGTCAGCATTGCAGAGACTCCTACACAGAGCAATTGAAAGATGTAATGGTTGTTGTGAAGAACCATGCTGCTCAAGATATGGAACAGTTTCAATAGATAAAACAAAATTTTCAAGAAAGACAATAAAACAGGTATTTTGGCAAACTTCTGTAAATGATCAAAGACCAAAGCTAAAAATAAATAGCATTGTGATTGAAGGTTCACGAACCACATATGCAGATGTAGCAATAATTTTACCAAAACCTTGGCATCCATATTGACCTCTACAGGAGGTAAATATTCAGCTTCAATGGATTGGAACTTTATCTCAGGTAATACAAAATGCAAGATGGGTTGAGTGTATAGGACTAAAAGGACAGATAGGAAAATTAAAGCCATTATATGGCTAACACAGCAATACATTCATGGGGACATGATTTGTTACAAAAATGGAAAACCCAGATTAACATTCCTTTAATCTCAGAAACAAACCATAAACTAACATATGCTTCTGAGAAAAATATTAAAAAGAATTATCAAGAACAGTCACTGACTGTTCAGGTCATACATAAGCAGAACACAACAGCTGCTGATCTTTCAAAGGTACCAACAGCCCTATCTTTAAAATGATTAATTGACAAGCATGTCTGGGTAGAACAATGGTCTTTGACACCAGAAAAATTACAGTTATTAGAACAGCTGATACAGGAGCAGCTAAAAGCTCAACATATTGAAGAATCGGCCAGTCCTTGGAATTCTTCTATATTTGTCATTAAAAAGAAATCTGGAAAATGGATAATGGTAACAGATCTAAGAGCCATTAATTATGTGATCCAGGCATGGGGTCTTTACAGCCTAGAATTCTCTTGCCTTCTTAATTACCTAAAGGATTATCTATTACAGTGATTGATTTAAAAGTCCACTTTTTTACCATACCTTTACAAGAACCAAATAGAGAAAAATTTGCCTTCCCAGTGCCTCCTTATAATAATTCTGAGCCTGTTAAAAGGTATTAGTGGAAAGTCCTTCCAAAAGCACTGTTAAACAGCCCCACCATGTGTCAATATTGCAACAGCCACTGGAAATAATTCACAAACAGTTTCCTCAATCTATAGTTTACCATTATATGGATGATATTTTACTAGCTGATTCAAATTCAGATACCTAAAAAAAATTGTCTATGAGGTAAGGAAAATTTGCCTCGTTGGGGATTACAAATTGCTCCTAAAAAATACAAAGACAAGATTTTACTAATTACCTAGTATATAAAATAGGTTTACAAAAAATTTAACCACAGAAAGCACAAATCATGACAGCTCAATTACAAACTCTTAATGATTTTCAAAAATTGGCAGAACAGTTTGAAATACAGTCCAATTATCCATTGTCTTGAAGAAACTCATTTTAAATTTGAGAAAGAAATAATTTGAATGACAAAGGATGTAAAATTATGCAACATATATGTAGTAACAAAAAGAGACAGGAATAGCTGCACAAAAGATAAGTTAGTCTTTAATTGAAACATTCTAAAATTTTCAAATGGACATTAGTATTGATAAAAAATTATTAACTCAGACGGACAATATGACAATAACAGGGATATGATAGACCTCATTCCAGAGCATCAGTATCCCAAATGCATTGGGAATGCATGTCCAGTGAGAAAGACATGCCAATAGAGTCATAGAGATATCAATAATGGTCAGAACAGTAGAACAGGAGACCTATAGTGATATATGAAAGATGAACTCCACCACAAATCTGCTACATCTAGTACATCCAAATAGATCATTATACTCAATAAGATGATTCATATTCTTCTCAAATGTACGGGGATGGACCATGTCCAGTATAGACCATAAGTTTGGCCACAAACAAGTCTTCAAATGATTGACAGCATATGAGACATGATCTCTGATGGCAGTAAATGGAACAGGGCTCGAAGTCTATGAAAACAGAAGGAAAATCCACAACTATGGAGAAATTAAAGACAACAGCTTTAAATAACAAATGAGTTTAGGAAGAACAATGGAAATTTCATCTTATCTGAGTAAAATTAAATGCAGTATTCCAAACATTATGAGATAGTCAAAACAGTGAAATGACAGACATTTAAATCAACACAGTAATACATATCACAAGTTTTAGCCACCCTGGTCAACACAGTGAAGGTTCCAAGCTAGCCAATGATACACAGAGAGATTCTCTCTCAAAAAGGAAACATTGTTATCTGAGAATTCACCTAAAAGAAGCAAAATATTAAGTCAGTGATGTAACTTCAAACCTTGAGAAAAATAATTAATTAAAAAAGGGGGAAATATCAGCAATCAGGTTTATTTCATGTTAGAACCACATGATGTGCTAGGAATAGTTGGTCAGTTCCTCAGTAGAACAAAGGCCATGCATACAAATTCAGATATAAAATCAGACTCAAAGGTTTAACATGGGAATCTTTTCTGTTTGTTTGTTCTGTCCTATTCTGTTTTTGTTGCTGTTGTTATTGTTGGTCTAATTTCTAATAAGAGGGAAAAAGAAAGGGTGGAGATTTGGGTGGGTGGGTATGTGGGGAGGACCTGGAAGAAGTTGGAGAAGGGGAAACTGTGATCAGAATATATTGTATGAAGAAAATCTATGTTCAATTCTTACAAAAAGAAAAGAAATGGCTCCAGAGTCCCGTGAGACGGCTCAGTGAGTGCTGCTAAGCCCTGCAACCAGAGTTGCTGGATTGGATGCTGGGGACTTGGATGGTGACAGGAGAGAACCTACTCCAGCAAGGTGTTCTCTGACTTCCATGTACATACAGCATGGCCCCTCTCCACACCACCAGTACCACTAAGGACACACACAAAAATAGGATTGACAATATTAGTCATTGAAAAAATAGAAAATAAACTAGCAATGAAAATAAATTTCACATCTGTTAGGATGGATATCACTAGAAAAAATAAATGAAGCCCTGTTCGAGAATGTGGGAAGCAATGATGGATATTATGAGGAGTGATAGTTGGAATGCATAATGGTACCAACATTGTCCTGAAATATATATGTGACTTCAGGGGGCATTTCAGATCCATACACTGTGAAAGCAGGGCCTCCAAATGTTAGAGAAATGGTTTGTTGGTTGAGAGCACTTTCTGCTCACATATAGGACCAAGATTTGGTTCATGGCACACATGTGGTAGACCACAAGCATCTTCACCTCTAGATCCAGGGGAGCAGATGCCTTCTTCTGGCCTCGCTGGTACTAAGTATTCATATAATACACAGGTACACATAGAGATAAAACACTCAAATGCATAAAATAAACAAATTAAATTTTTAAAGGCTTCAAAGAAGCTTGTCCATTAATATTCATCACTGTATTAATCATATAATCAAAATGTTGAAACAACCAAAATGTCCCCTGACAGATGAATTGATATCAAAAATATGCTACATATATTAAAATAGAGTATTACTCAGCTTTCAAAAGAATAAAATTCCTTGGACGCATGCCTTAACATAGATCATCCTTTAAAATACAAACTTATGTGAAATTCACAAGACACGAAGGGAAATGATACAATGGCTTCACTCATGGAAGATATAGAAAAAGCATTTAGCACAGGCAGAAAGGATAGCTGCTACCACGGTGGTAGCTGGTAGATGAGAGAGAGTTTTATTTAATGTGTAGAGAATCTCTTTGGAATGACAAACCTGTTCCGGAATGTAAAGCTGTGGTATCTGCACAAGACATCAATGTTTCTGATGTCATAGAACTGTCTGCTTAAAACTGGTTCAAGGAGGCAGGGAAGAAGCCACAGTCAGTAATGTGCCTTCTGCAGAAGCGTGAGGATCTGGATTTTATCCCTAGCACCCATGTCATGAAAAGACAGGGCACAGAGTCATATTTCTGTACTGCAGTAGTGTATAGGTTGAGATGGGCAGCTCCCTGGCACTTGCTGGCTTCCTAGCCTGAACTAATCTCTGAATTCTGGGGCCTAGTGAGAGTGGTCTTACAAAAATTGGATAAACCCAAAGTAATGTATCCTATGTTGACTCCTGACCTACGTATTCATGCACATATATATTCATGCACACACATGAGCACACACATACACAAATGGTGGGAAGGTATTTTACATTGTGTATCAATTTTTAAAAGCCAATAGAGAAGCTTTCTTGTTCTGCAAGAAGAACTTGTATCCAAAAATAAAAGTTATTAATTAAAAATCTACATTTCCTTGAACTCAAGTAGCTATGATTGGTAAAAAAAAACAAAAACAAAAACAAAAAACAAAAAAAAACAGTTACCTGTGTGTAGTACTATAAGTGCATCAAATTGCTCTGAATATTAGAGAAAATGTTATTCAATTAATTATTTGTTATTCAAAGTTTATTTTAGCATAAAGGTAATGATGATGCTCATGATTATATAGTAGCTTCATAGACACAGAAAAACACGACAGGAATCCAGCACACATCTGTATTAGGTAGGATTCCATCTAGGAGCAAAACCGAATATATTTGTATATGAGATTCATTGGAATGGCCTTAGCATATAGGTGCTAAGTAGTCCAAACATGGCTAGGTGCACCATGCACTGACTGAGAATCCCATACCTGCTCAGTTCACAGTGTTGGATGCTTCAGCAGTCCCAATCTGGTGCAATTATCTTGAAGAGTCTTGCATCATCACTGGTCATTCAGTCTCTGTTGGAAGGCCAAAGAAATTGGATTTCAATGTCAGTGAAGGATAATAGCAGACAAGAATTGATGCATTCATCAGTGAGAAGTAAAAGTAGGCAGGCAAACAAGATAGTATTTTTTCCCTTGCCTCTTTACATATGAGCAACCTGTAGAAGGTAGAGCTCACTCGGGGATAGGATCTCCCACAGTTAATCCTTTCTGGAAATACCTTCACACAACTTTCCAGAGTTGTTTCTTTGTTACTTTCAGATCCTGTAAAGTTGGCAACTAATATTAATCATAATAACACTAATAATAAAAACTCACACATACGCAAACTAACAGAAGGACTCATCCTTGCTAAGAGGCATCTTTATAAGACTTATGGGTGTCACTACCCTCAAACCTTAAAGACTTAATATGTTACCTCCATGGAGAAAAAGCAGCACTCAGGTCTCAGCAATTATATTTAATATGAAGTTAAAGTTGCAGACAGCATTAAGAAAACAGTAAAGTTGTTACATGGAAAGGATGGCTTAAACCATCTTTCTAAACAGGTGAATTCATGTATATATATATATATATATATGTATGTTATATATATTCATGTATATACATATATGTGTTATATACAATATATACATATAAAATATATACAATATATATATATATACATAACCCACTGAATCTATAATAAAATTAGCAAACCTAATGAAGAGGCTGGAATGGATCAATTCACAAAAGAGGTCATATTTCCCTAAGCTAGCAACAAATAATTCAATGACAAATTTATATTATAATTTCATTCATATAATCATCAAAAGAATAAAATGTTTTGAGCTACGTTTAGCAAAAGTAGTAGAAAGCTTATATGCATGATAAATATGAAACATTATTCACTGAAAGAGGATTGTATAATTGATTCTTTTATTCTATACATTCTCCCAAAATTACTCCTATCTAAATCTCCATTTGTTGCTCATTTGCTATAAAGTTGATAAAATGAACCTAAAATGGACAGAGAATTGCAGATGACGAAGAATAACTGAAATGAACTTGAAGAAGCTGTAAGATTTAGAGTTTCAGACATCAGAATTATTAGAACAGCAGTAAAAAGACAGAGTGAGGCTGGTGTGAAGCTCACCATACAGACCAAGGCTACAGAGTTTAGAGCCTACCTAGAAGGAACACACCTACAGATACATGATTTCCAACACAGGCATGAAGACTCTAAAAACAGGAAAGGAAAGACTCATGGAAATAATACAGTAACAATTGGATACTCACTGTGCCAAACGGTTTCTAAAATGTATAATACACATAGTCTCAATGAATTTACTCTGTAATGAGGGAACAATAGCCTTGCTAGGCACTACATGGCAGCAAATAAAAAGCCCAGTTCCAGGAATGAGCTAGCTCTTTTGGAGTTGTTGACCAGTGGATTCTCATAGATTCCCCAAGCATCATAGGCTATTATCATTGTTCTTGGCTACCCTCCAGAACTTGACAATAAGACCCTATTGTTGAAGTCACCTCATACTTAAATCAAAAGTCAAGGAGAAATCACATGGGTACTGAGCTAGAGGTTTCATATAACTACCTAGCTTTCATAATGCTGGAAGATGCTATGTACACTACTGCAAAAGAAAATTAATCATAAATCTTACACAACTTCAAGTACTGTGAACTATAATGATAACTGTTTTGACAAGATATGCCCACTGGTTCCATAGTGGCCCAAATGTTATGGGAATCACAAAACACTTTTTGATTGGTTTTAATGACCACTCAGTGAGATAAAATCCATACTTAGCCAAGTTACCAACTCCAGGAACCTGTGGCTAAAGAGGTCATAGACCCTAGGAGAGAGCCTACTACTATTACTCTACCAATGGACACAGTGTTAAAAATGAGTCATAATGACTTACCGCTATTTCCATAAATGTCCATCACTCAACCCTTGTCATAGAAGCTTCTTTTTGCCGAAGATGGTCATTAACACAAAGACCCAAAAACTGATCAAGAGGCAAAGAATAAGAGACGTCAATGTGCTCTGCTGAAATGGGACATCCATAGCACCCGTTTCCCCATGAAGTTCAGAGATCATTGCAAAGAGGAGACAGAAAGAGAGTAAGGGCCTGGGGTGTTAGATGACTACAAGGAAATAGGTTTTTTGTTTGTTTGTTTTTTGTTTTTTTTTTTTTTTGGTTCTGGGAGAAATTGGGAGTGATTATGGGTATGATCAAAACACATTGTGTGAATTCTCAAGGAGTTCCTAAAAATGTTATTTTTGAAAAAGGTGACTCTCTCGTGGTATGTCTATCACACACAACTAACTTTAAAAAATGAGCCATAGGCCTCATCTTGAAGCAGCACTCATAAAAAATTAGAAATTAAAAAAAGAAAACATAGAAGGCAATCTTTGTGACCTTAATTTTAGAAAATAGTGTTTAGACACTATTAGACAACAGTGCAATAAATCACAGCAAAAATAGATTAATTGAAATTTATTGATTTTCAACTTTGCAATATTGAAATATAACATCAAAAAGTAAAAAGAAGAGGCACAAATAATGATAAAATATTTCAAAATCATATATCTGGAACTGGAGAGATAGCTCAGGGGGTAAGAGTGTAGACTGCTCTTCCAGAGTCCAGTATAAGTTCAATTCCCAGCACTTACAGTAGGCAGTTCATAACTGCGAATGTCTCCAGGTCCAAGAAATCTGACTTCTGGTCTCCAAGGCCCTTCTGAGCAATTTTAAACTAAAAAGAGCTGAGGAAAATATTTAGATATGATCTTAACAGTTTTAGGTACATGACTATATACCAGTGAGTATTAGAAATTCCAGAGAATAGGAAACCTGTGTGTGTGTGTGTGTGTGTGTGTGTGTGTGTGTGTGTGTGTCAATGTATCCATGTGCTGTGTGTAAAATAGCACATGCTACAACTTCCAATGGGCAATTAGTTAGGTGAATGGAGAACTTGCATTCCAATTGTTGAGAGATCACTGCATATTTTACATCCCTACAGAGTCTCTTCAGTAGCTGGCTAGGTAGAGCTCATTGGTTTAGGAATCGAACTTTCCTCCATTTTCATGGGGAATTTATAACCCACTTGAGTGCTACCATATTATCTCAAGTGGTCCTGAAACTTTTTTTTCAGACATGTACATTTTTTACTCTGTTTTGGATTGTCTTTCTACATTCAGAAAATATACTGAATTATTATTTTAGCACACATAATGAGACAGGCACAAGCCAATCTGTAAGTATGTATGTTCATAGTAGCATATAGTAAAAATTAGCATAATTAACTGAAATAAGTCTCAGAAAATTTTAAATTAAGTACTCAAAATAAAGTGATCAATAGAAAAATTAGACAAAGAGCCCTAGCATCTGTTCTTTCTATGATAACATATTAAATAATACCTGTCTCCAAAACTTGTTTTTTTTTGTTTGTTTGTTTCTTTGTTTGCTATTTTTTAAGACATGGTCTCTGTGATGCCCTGACTTTCTTGGAACTCTCTTTTTAGACAAGGCTGGCCTCAAACTCAGAGATATACCTGCCTCTGTTTCTCAATTGCTGTGATGAAAGGTGTGCACCACCCCCACAAAGCTCCAAACTTGTTTTAAAGGAGAGGAAAAAATAGTCTGTGGGCAGTTGGGATATAAAGAATATCTTGAAAAATATTCTTTTTAAATAATGGATCCTCAATACTTCATAAAATCTAACCGACTTAAAATGGAGGCGAGATTAGCCCGGTTTGACCTAGTGGCGGAATTAAGTGTTTTATGATATTTAAATACCCTAATATAAATTAAAATTTTCCATTACTTCCTCTTTAATATCTTTGAGGCAGTTGTAAAATTCAATCACAAAACAAGACTTTTCTCTCTGTTTTCATGGATGATTTAAAGTGGGAGATCTTGTGCTGTCCCTTAAGAGCATCTCCCATGGTCTGCTCAACATGTCTTTTTCATTTGACACTTGAAACACTTATAATGTCCTTTTGTTAAATTATATATACCACTACATATATCTATATATCTATACATATACATCTATACATACACACACACACACACACACACACACACACACATATATACCATGCTTTGTGATTGTTGTGATTTTTATATGATGATGAGAAGTGACTATGGGTTACAGATGGGTCACATAGGCATCCTTAAATGTCTGGGGAGTTCTTCTAATGCTAGTGCTTTAATTCATGTATTTGCAACTGTTTCTGAAGCAAAATCCCATGCACTGTCACATTCTTGTTTTCCTTTGTGGAAAACTGGGAACTGAATTCATTTTGTTATATTTCTTGAACACTTTCCGGTTTTCAGTTTAGAGAACACCAGCTGTAGTTATCTGGCTGGGGAACTTGGCCTCTTGTGTGTAATGCAGAGGACTGATTTCAATCAAGTGGCTGCAGAAGTAGCTGTGGTTACCTTAAAATGTTGGGTTTTATTTTAATTTAAGATACCTTAAAATGTTGATTTTTATTTTTACAAATTAATGTCAAAATTTGTTCTTTAGTCTTAACACAAAAATAGAAGGGAAGGAAATATACGTATATACACACACACACAAATATTTATAAAATAGTAGGGGTCCTATTTTTGGGCTTCTTGTAATTTTAGTAAATTCATAAGCAAAGTAACAAGTAACTGTGAAGATTTTAGTAATTGCTGGATATATATTATGAATATATTATATATAATAAACATAAGTATGTATATGTTTGCAATTGCTGCCTAAGAAGTTAATCAGGTGAAAAAAAAGCTGTTTTGTTTTACATAAACATAGAATTATTTGAATACATCAGAGTATCTGTGGAATACACAAGACAGATTAAAAACACAATAGATAAAATTAAAAAAAAACAAGAACAGGTTAATATTTTACTAAATGCACATGAATACTAGGACTGTAATTCTGTAGCGGAGATTAATCTGAATTTATTTAGTTCCCTTGGAAGATTTTCATAGACTTTTTTTTCGTCTGGATATAGTCAACCTAGAAAAAAAATGCAATTTGGTTTATTAACAGTTAGGATATCATCTGGAAATGAAGCTCATTGCTATCTCAAATGGGCTCTACAAGGAGCTAATGAGCAAGCTCCTGCCTGATATTGACAATTAATCAGGCATAAAGGCATTTAGGAGCAGAGCACATTGACAAGCATGTAGGCTCACACAGACTCTGGTGCAACATGATATGTGAACATATTTGTCTAATTGTACTTCGGGTTTCCTGAACAAATTCCCACCAAAACACTTCATTATCCATAGAGGTGACGCATCCGTTTCAGAGTCTGTAGGAAACTCTTTGGTTTGCTGTAACTATATATAATGGATTAAATGAAGTTTTATTAGGCCTTGTTGCCAGTTTTCCCATTTAATTGCTATAGCAACCTGAAGCCAAAGTTAGATCATTGGATAGAGTAACTGAGCGATTCATTGTGCCCTGATTATCCTTGGCCCTTAAGGAAGAAAAAAAAATCAAGTATTTAAAATAATTGGAAAGCTGGGGTGAGAGAAAAGATTTTTCCTTGCTTTTAAATTAAGAAATTTTAAATTAATTAATATATATTTTTCCTTTAAATAGCAGAAAGCATTCAAAATATATTCGATGTCAGCTTTAAATAAAATGTGTTTTATCTGATAATAAATGACTCATTGCTGACTTTATACTGATATAAAAATTAGGTAAATGAAAATGCTTATTTCATAGGTGGGTACATTAAAAATATTGGAATTGGTGCCTACTAGATTCTTGTCATTTTATTATATTAGGGTACTTAAATATCATAAAACACTTAATTCTGCCACTAGGTCAAACCGGGCTAATCTCTCCTCCATCCTCTGTGCCATATGTGATGTTATAGATCATCTCACAATTTATTTAATAATTTCATTTTCTAAAATATAAAAGGGAAAACTACACCACTGCTAAATGTTATAGTTAAATGAGGCCTTTGCGTCCTAAAAAAGATGTGGTGCCTGCAGGGGTGGGAGGTACGCTTTAACTCTGCTCTTAGTGTTCAGATATTAAGCATACTAATGGTAGGCTGATTTGATTGTCTGGTGTCGAAGCTTACTTTTCACTTTTAAACGGCATTCAGCAAAAACTATCACTTCCTTGCAAATCTTCAGGAAAATATCTTGGCATATTCAAAAGGGGAGGGACTGATCAAGCTCAATGAAGAAAACATAAGTAAGTAGAATGAATATCAGAGCAGGAAGAGACTGGCCATAGAAGGTCAATAGATTAAGAGCCATTGGGGACATAACTGAAAATCAGAATGAATGCTTTCAAGAATACAAGAAAACATAAAATAAATTTGTACAAAATATAAATTATAAATGTCCTGATAATCATAGTTTGTAGTTTTTCCTTGAGCTGCAATTTCAATTCGGTATGATTTTTACACTAACTCTTTTAGAAAGGCGTGTGAAGTTTGTAAGAGAATGTAATGACTGAAGTCCTGAGTTAAGTTGGGCAATTTAACTTAAAAATATTATTTGTCAGTGTGGAGGTAGACTGTTCAGACTCTCCAGTAAAACATCAATGGAAACAATGGTACCCAAGGAACAAAGACACAGCAGGAAAGCGAAGCTTCCTGCTCAGCTTCTGTGGACACCCAGGAGATCCCCATGCCACACAACTGATACAAGGATGGCTACAGTTCTGCTTAAGATAATACAACCTGGAATGTGAAGGAGATGCACAGAGGTTCTCTGCTCCCTATGGATTCAAGATGGCATGGAATCCTCAGGAAGTCCTGAAGCTTTTAAGAGCTGGCACCACCTTCTAAGCCACCCCCCCCAATTATTTTTCAATTGATATTTCTTCTCAAAAGACAACTCCAATGCCCAACAGACACAACAGATAATTACACAGTTGGATGGATTATGTCATGAGAGGTATGGCCCAGAGAAAATTAGGGGTAGAAAAGGAAGGGCCTAGGAATGTGGTGCCAGGATAAAGGTTTTCAAAATCATTTATTGCTTGAGTGCTGTTGGACTTAAAACCATGTGAGTGAACCGTACTTCCTAAGGACAGCTGGTGGGCCCTAAAAATCAAGCTGGGAATATTAATTCATTCTATATTATACATTAATATGTACTAATTTTATACTGTCATTCATATGCACTAATTCTATACTATCATTCATACATGCTAATACATAGATGTCCCTGTCAGGGTCAAGCCTTAGTTC
Organism: Peromyscus leucopus; assembly: GCF_004664715.2. Taxonomy (NCBI): domain Eukaryota; kingdom Metazoa; phylum Chordata; class Mammalia; order Rodentia; family Cricetidae; genus Peromyscus; species Peromyscus leucopus. The sequence continues at coordinate 43,504,168 of NC_051084.1, forward strand.
TGTTACCCCCTTATGAAAATGTTTAGCCAAGACTTAGAACCAGGCTGGAGTTGGGGATAATGACTTCCAATGAACACAGAGATATAAAAGTTCCCCTAGTTACACATCAATATTGAAAACAGAATAAAATATTAGACTAGTTAATAAATATTAAGTCTAGGAATGGGAATGGATTCAAGCTGAGTTAAGACTAAATCAGGAAAGAAGATGTAAGAAAAGTAACTACCAGACTGTGAGGAGCACATTGGCAGCATTCTATAAAACCCCAAAGATTTAAAAATAAAAAATACGAATATTCTGAAATCCATAAATTATTTTTAGGAATTTATCCTACACATATATTGACTTTCATAAAATTCATTTACATAAGACCATTTGGCAGAATTGCTTGTGCTATCAAGTATTGGACATACGTTGGATATATACCACAACAAAATCAATTAATGCAATATGCAAATTCACGTAACTTAACACTATATAACCATTAAAAGTATCCTGGGACATAGTCATTGTTTAAACTACATTACTTTATGAACCAAAGGAGGATGACAAACATGTATAATAAAATACATTTTTAAAAATATACACGAAAAAGCAAAACTAATTTTTCATAGAAGTCACAGAAAATTTTCACTTTTGAACTACTTATGTGCAACAGAAGAACTGGTTACTTTACATGAATAAGGAAGATATTAGCACGGGGGTGAAGACTATTAAATAAAACTGAAAAGGAAGAATAAAGAAATTTAATATAAATACATTTAGTGTAAGAAAGAAACTAGAAAATGTAGAAATTCTAAAATAGTGAAAGAACAGTTTCTGAGTTAAAATTTCCAGACTCAAATAATTCAACCAATGATAAGTAACATTACAAATGGAAGGAGATTCATATTTTAAATTACAGGAATAATGAAAACGATACCTTATCTTATAAAGTTAGAAGTTCCTACTTCAAATGAAAGTTTGTCATCTCAAATACCACTTCTGCAACATCAGATGGGAAAGAATTCAATGTCAGGACATGAAATATCTGGAGAGCTTTTGAAATTATCTTACCCAAATTGCTCTTCTATTAGTTATCATAAAATCTTGGGAATACATGTAACAAAATTCACAGAATCATTACAAAAATCAGTACAGTTTTTAAAAGGAAATTGAAACATTGTTTCACACAAATTAAATTTTATGGCCCCAAACTATGAAATTCTAGATATTGATGTTCATGAGAACAGAATGAAGAGTCTAGCTGCTAATATATGTGACATATCAGTGGAAACAAATTCAGAAATATTAGTACAAACTGAGAAATTCCATCTGTATCACTGAGTTTCTTTGATGAGGCAACAAATAAATGAAAATAAAATAAAAACCATAAATTGGAATAATTTATATGAATTAATATCCCAACAAAAGAAAATATTTCTTTCCCTGAGCTGACATAGAAAAGTGTCTTCCCCAAACACAACTTTCTGTATCCCCTTACTATAATCTATGTCAAGAATAATGGAATAAATAGTCTTTAAAGCATAACAACAATAAACATGTTAGACAAAAGATTAAATACCTACTGAGTCAATGTTAAAATCTAATTGATTCCAAAGGAAAGAAACGTAAGTGTGAAAGAGTTCTCCATGGCTAAGGTTCATGTCACCGAAGTGCAGCATAACTTCTTTACTCCTAAGACCTGTGTAGCAGGAATCTTAAACGTTCTTATTAATAAAATCAAACCCGAGGCCAGTTATTGGGGTCAATGCTGGTAGATCAGAGAGACAGAACAAGCCACAGCTATCTCACCTCGCCGGATCCTCAACTGGTCTTGTCTCCTCAGACTGGATACTTCTGTGTCCTCATCCCAATGGCTCTCAGCTGAACTGCTGCTGGAAAGCCTGAAGCTTAACCAGCCACATGCTTAACCAGCCAAAAGCTTCTAGTTTCTGGTCCTCACGCCTTATATATCTTTCTGCTTTCTACCACCACTCCCTGGGATTAAAGGCTGGCTTTCTGGGATTAAAGGCGTGTGTCACCATGCTTGGCTATTTCCAATGTGGCCTTGAACTCACAGAGATCCAGAGGGATTTCTATCTCTGGAATGCTAGGATTAAAGGTGTGAGTGCCACCATTTTCTAGCCTTTGTATTTAGTGGCTGTCTGTTCTCTGACCCCAGATAAATTTATTAGAATACACAATATTTTGGGGAACACAATACCACCACAGACCTGATCTTTCTAGAAATCACCAAATGATATTTTAAAGATATGTAGCTTCCTACAGTATTTGTTTTTTTTTTAAGAGCATATGGGGCTCTTAAATTTATACTTTGTTTTATATTGTGATATTAACAATGAGTTCTTGGGGATAAACAGGAAAGGAAAGGTTATGATCAAACAGTGATGTGTAAAGCTGACAAGGAATCAGTTATGCTGGCTAGTTTTTTGTTACCTTAACACAAGCCAGAATCATTTGGGGAAAGAGAATTTCAACTAAGTATATTGCTCCATCAGATTAGCCTGTGAGCAAGTCTGTAGGTCATTTTTAAAAATTAATTATAGGTACAGCTCCCTGTGCATAATGATATTTCTGGGCAAATCATCCTGAATTGTATATGAAAACAGGCTGAACAAGTCATGGGAATCAAACTAATATGAATCATTGTTTCAGGACTTCTGCTTTAGTTCCTGCCTCTAGGTTTCCACCTTGAGTTCCTGTCTTGATCTTCCTTTATAATGGACTAAAATTGGGATGTGTAAGCCAAATAAATCCTTCCTTCCCTAACTTTCTATTGGTCATGGTGTTTGTTACAGCTATCCAAAGCAAAGTAGGACATTGCTATCTTTTCTTTGTTCTTTTTAGTTTTATTTTAATTTTCTCCATGTAAAACTCACTTACTGTGTTTAACTCATTAGTCTCCTGGATTGTTGGCTGAATGCTATGCAGTCCAATTGCTTGTTTATTTGTTTTTCATTCTTTTTTTTATGTGTTTGTATGTATGCATATTTGCAGATGTGTGGGGGCAGGTGTGCACACATGTGTGTACTTTTCGAGAAGCTGACTGTTGATGTTAGAAATATCCCTAGATTGTTCTCTACATCATTCGCTGAGGCAGTGTCTTTCAACAAAACCCAGAATTCATCGATCTTACTCTGAGGAGCACATCTCACCTTCGGAGGCTGGAATTGTAGTGGACGAGCATGCTCACCCAATATTTACTAGGTTCTGGGGGTGCAAAATCTGCCTTTCACATGGGTACGATAAATACTTTTACCAATGTTCCATCTCCTCAGTCCTGTCTGGTGTTTTTTGTTGCTGTGATTGTTGTTTTTGTATGTTTCCTTTGAGGAGACTGGCACCTTGTTATGTATCCTAGAATGACTTCACTCTTGCTGTGTAGATCAGGCTAGCATTCTACCACCAAAACTTGTACATGTGCCTCTTAGGTGCTAGATTTATAGATGTATGCTGCCTTAGCCTTCCCCAATTTAAAACTGAATCCTTAATTTAAAAGCTAATGAAAATCTGAGTGTACCAACATAAATTTGTAATCTCATTATCTTTGTGCTAAAGAAGGAGTATTGCCGCTTAAGACCTGTGTTGGGAGACACAGGGGAAACATATCTAAAATAATAATAATAATGATAATAATAATAATAAATGAAAGGGAGAAGTAAGAGAGAAATGAGTAAAGGAAGGATTGGAGAAAGAACTAGAGAGGCAACTAATAAGATCTTTAAAATTAAATTTGTTAAAATATTATTTTTAATAATGACAATCCAGCCGGGTGGTGGTGGCGCATGCCTTTAATCCCAGCACTCAGGAGGCAGAGGCAGGCAGATCTCTGTGAGTTCGAGGCCAGCCTGGGCTACCAAGTGAGTCCCAGGAAAGGCACAAAGCTACACAGAGAAACCCTGTCTTGAAAAATCAAAAAAAAAAAATGACAATCCAATCCCAATTTTTATTGGAAAAATATTTTTCTGATATGTTCTATCATGGTTTCCTCTTCTCCTGACTCCTACAAGATCCGCCCCCTACCTCCTTCCACACACAACTCTATGCCTTTTCTTACTCCTTTTTAGAAAACAGGCCATTCAAACCAAAACACACAAACAAAACAAACAAACAAAAAGCCACCATATAGAAAACCATATTACACAAGCAAGAGATCAATTTAAAAGTGCCCAAACAAAGCAATATGAGACAAAGGCACTACAAATATACCATTGAGTTCTGTGCTGACCAGCTACTTCTTGGTATTGAGCATGCTCTAGAGTGTGATTAATATACCCAGTGAGATTCCATTGGAGAAATCTAATTTTCTTTGCAAGTGGATATCAATTGCAGATAACTTCTTGGTTGGTGTGGGATTCTCATGTTCATTTCCCCCTAGGAATAGGGTAGTACCCTACTTGGTTTGAACCTATGTAGTAGTACTACACATGTTGCCACAGACTCTTTGAGTTCCTATGTCCATAACTCCTGTCATGAAAAATGTGATTTCCTGGGAGTCATCCATTTCCCCCATCCCTTATAATTGTTTTGTCTCCTCTTCCATATAGATTCCTGATACCAAGGAAAGGAGTATGATGAAGACATCTCATTTATGACTGACTATTCCAAAATCTCTCACTCTCTGAACACTGTGTAGTTGTGGATCTCTGTGTTAGTTCCTACCTACTGTAAGAGAAGCTTCTCTGATTATGGAAGGCAAGACACTGTTCTTTGGAAATAGCAGAATGTCATTAGGAGTCATTTTATTGCCTCATTTCCTTAGCAAAATAATAGTAGTATTTAGTTTTTTCTTAGGCCCATAGCTTATCCCAGATCAAGTTCTGGGCCACATAAGTAGTGTCAGGCAAGGGTTCCATCTCTTGGAATGGGCCTTAAAATCAACCAGAAGAGTGGTTGGTTATTCCCACAACATATGCCCCACTATTGCGCCAGTATACCTTGGCGGCTGGTTACCATTGTAGGGCACAGGGTATGCAACTGGGTTGATGGTACCTTTCTCCTCTGCTAGCATGCAGAGTATTTTCCAGTACCTTTAATACTAGTCAGCAGGGATGAAACCTCTGGTTAGGCACTGGCCTGAGAGCTCCGCATTTAGTGAGGTTCTTAGGGAAATAAAAGGTGATTCACACTGTAGTGTGTGAATCAGTGAATTGCCTCCTCATTAGAAAGCATTTATAGTTTCTAATATTTATGTTAAAAATAAAGAATAAAAGAGTTGAGTTTTGAAAGAGTATTACAATTAGTTGACAGTTTACGGGCCATGATTTGCTTTGTTTTCGGTTTAAATTTTAAACACATTTTGTTTAAATCAACAATCATTACCTTTTAAAGGTAGTTTTAGATGTAGAGGAAAATTTCTGAGAGGTAGTGAGGAAAGCAGCAGCATGGTCCATCTCCACAGATGGTGATACCCACAGTATCCATATTCCCCTCATAGAAATGTTTTATGATCTGTTAGCAGGAGCACATCATAAAATGGCAAAGTCCATGGTTTATGCTGACATGTTGGTCTTGGTCCTCTGCAATGATGTTTCTTCCATTTGTGGAAGAACATCTCAGTACAGCTTCACTGACTTAAACATCCTCTGCTTTCCTACCCATCCCTGACTTGCATCTAAACTTCTAGTATTTTTAATCATCTTGCTTCTGCCTTTTCTAGACAGAAAGCCTTACAATATGAAGCCTTTCCAGACTGATCTCTTTAATTGATGGTGTTCTTTTGGAATTCCTCTAGGGCTCTTCATGGATAAAGGACTCTTTGAAGTGGTGAACAACATTTATGTATGCTACAGTCTACCCATTTACCTACTGCGGGGGATGCCAGGTTGCCACCTGCACTCAGTTCATTCTGAGCTCTAGTAATATAAATGATGCTATGTTATATAAAATAAATGTCAGCAGTAAGGTCTCAAGTCATAGAACATGGTGAAAACAAGGCACCACACAGTAGTGTTCAGCTTTGTGCTCAGCTTTAAAAGGAACATTCATATCTCATGCACAGACTCTCTCTCTCTCTCTCTCTCTCTCTCTCTCTCTCTCTCTCTCACACACACACACACACACACACACACACACACACACACACACACATACACACACACACACACACACACACACACACACACACACCCCTCAGGGATCTTCATGGAAGAGGGGGTGAAAAGATTGTAAGCATCTGAGGTGGTCAATAACACCAAAGAAACAGTGTTTTTCAGACTCACTAGGGCGATTGCTAATAAATTCACAGTGACTATGAAAACATGCACAAGGCTGCCCAACCTCCAGTCAGAAACACAGCCCCAGCATAGGGAGGGAAGGTGGACACGAACTCCCCCATTAACTATTGGCATTTGATAGTTGCTGGGAGAAGGAGAGTCGATTTTCTTTGATGATGTGACTTCTAGTAGGCTGATCACACTCCAGAGCAGGCCCCACCACAAGAATAGCTGAACAGCACAAAGTAGACTTGATAAGGAAAGAAGAAAAAAGAAATATTCTTTAAGTTGGGTAGGAGGAGGTAGAATGGTGGAGAGGGCAGAAAGGGGATTAGTTGAATAGGTAAATATGTTTAAAACTATGTAGAAGATAACATTTTTAAACCGTGAATCTCCCATAGCTTCTCAAATTATCTATTGGTTCCAGGGGACTTTTATTGGTTTGAAGTGGTGAGATTTTTCCATAAAACCTCATATCATCTTTGACTAAAAATAATTTTATTCTTTATTTGCCATTTAAAATGATAATACCATTGGCTTGTGGTGTATGGTTACATTAAGGAGTATTGGAAAACAGGAACTTTAGACTGATGCTGATCTAGAGAATGATCTTGTCATAGCTTTGTTTGGGATTGGCATTAGGATAATATTGGTCTCCTAGAATAAGATATGAAGAGCCTGGAGAGATGGCTCAGAGGTTTAAGAGTACTAACTGTTCTTCCAGAGGACCCTGGTTCAATTCCCAGCACCCACATGACAGCTCACATCTGTCTGTAACTGCAGTTCCAGGACATCTGGCACCCTCTTACAGACATACTTGTAGGAAAACCACGAAGGCACTAATTTTAAATAAATGGATTTTTTTTAAAAAAAAGAATAAGATGTGAAATATGTTCAATTTTGAATTTTCCAAGAGTATAGAATGTCTCCATCAGTTTTTATTCTTAAATATTGTCTAAGATTTGTTAGGGAAAGCATCTAAGCCTGGCACTTTCTATTTAAGAAGGTAATTAATTATTGATTCAATTGTTGAAATGGGTAATAGGCCCAGTCATCTTTTCTCTTTCTTCTCAAGTTTATTGGAATGTATCGTTTCGTTGGAGAGGTTGATCCATTGCATCTTGATTTTGCATCAGGGTTCATAGAAATTTCCAGAACATTGCTTTATTATTTTTCTGTTCTGTTATTTCTTATTAGTAACATACAAAAGCTCCCTCTTCATTGGGCTAGGGGCTGACAATTACACCAATCTTTCCAAAGAGCCAGGCTATTGCTCTGATTAATTTTTGTATTTTGATTAATTATTGAATTTCTTATTCTTAATTTCACTGGATCTTATTCTACATTTTTATTATTCGTTTTCCTTTTCTAACTTTGAGCTTAATTTTCTTCTTTTTCTGGCTTCAGGAGGTGGGAGCTTAAATGATTGATTTCAAATCGTTCTTCATTGCTAATGCATTTATTCAATGCTATAAATTCTCCTCTGAGCACTGCTTTTGCTGTGTCTAACACATTTTAGTAAGTTGTCTCTTTATTTTCACTAGATCTGTCCTGAGATTTCTTCCATGTCCATGTCTTATTTGGAAGTGTGATGTTTCAAGTATTGGGAAACTTCCTAGTTTTCTCTCTGCTATTGACCTTAGTTTTCACTGTGTAAAATGAAATTCCTCTCAATGCCAGTATTTTACAAGAGAACACTTGGTATATTTTCTTTCCTTTTAACTCTTTTTTTTTCAGTCCTGAGGATCTAACAAGGGCCTTGCATATACTATGTAAGAGTTCTACCAATGAGCAATATCCCTAGCTCTCTTTAAAAGTTTATTAATGTGAGCTGGAGAGGTGGCTTACTGGTTAAGTGCATTTGCTGCTTTTCTAGAGGATCCACTTTCAATCCCCAGCCCCTACTAACTCCCTGCAACACTCTCTAGCACCTCCTACTCCACTTCCCTCCCAACTCCATGTCCTCCATTTTTAAATGATATTAGTAAATCCCCGAGTCCAATTAGTGCCAGCAAATGCATATGGGTGTTGTGTCACCAATTGGGAGATGGACGACAAGAAGTCATGCCCTTAAAAGAAAATATCTCTTCCTTTCTAAGCAACCATCCATTTTCAATATCTTCTCCACCAAGGGTGGGGCCCTTCCTCTCTTTAGGTTTGAATTCTGATTGTCTTCATCTTGAGTATTTCTCATGCAAGTAACCATAGCAGCTGTGAACTGATATATACAGCAGCCAGGTAATTTCCAGAAGTCAGCATTTCAAAGCTCTCCTCCCCATCCACTTGAGCTCTTATATTTTTCACATACTCCTCGTCCATGATGTTTCCAAAGCCTTGGAAAGTTGATACAGATGAGCCGTCTGCAAGTGAGTACTCAGAGTTATTTATACTCAGCACTTGGACCAGTTTTGAGTCTCTGAGTTAATCACACCCCATTGCATTAAGAAGCATCTTGGACCAAAGTTGTTAGAGACAGAAATCTACAGATAGTAACATAAATATTTAGAAGAAAGTCTTCTTCATATATACCCCTACTTCTGCTCTCTGCTCTCTCCCTACCTCCATTCCCACTTCTAAATTTAACCCAGAGTAGTCTTCTCTGTTATTTCATGTCACCTGTATACTACTGTCTTCTCTGATTATATTTTTATCTTGGGTTTCAAGAACATAGGTTCCCATATTGCTTTCTAAGAAGCTGTCATTTGGGTTAAGCCTTAACCTGTTCCTTTTTTCCCCATCATTCACAGCCATGTTTGAATCTTTCTGTCCTAGTGTTTTCCTCCCTATTTTCATTTTTGCCTTTATCTTTCCAACCTTGGTGCATCCACCTCTATGTCCTATTTCTAATTACCAACAAAAAACTGAAGTGTAAATGCTAGAATCCACATGTGAGAAGCCTTGTTAGTTTGTCTTTCTAAACCTAGGTAACTTCACTCGATATGATTTTTCCAGTTACATCCATTTACCTGAATATTTGATGATTGCAATTTTATTTTTATTATCACGTAATAGTCCAGGGTGTATACACCAAAATAACATTGTCTAAGGGTGTCCCTTTCCTAGCACCCAAGCCAGTATTGTTTGCTGTCATTTATTATTCCTAATGATATTAGTTTCACTGGGGTGAAATGGAATCGTATAGTGGTTTTAATCTTAAGTGTCTTGGTGGGCAAAAAATATTTGACACATTTTAAAGTGTTTATTAGCATTTATATTTCTTGTTTTGAAAACTGTACTTTTATAAGCAACCAGTCATAGTACCCATTAATCCACCTCCCTGTTGGCTTTTGGTCATGGAGTGGGATACTGATACTTCACTGAGGTTTGAGTTCCTGCTTCCCTTATGAATAAAGTTATTCGTCATCTTCTCATGTGCATTTTTTAAAACTATTTGTGTATCTGTGATAAAATGCCTATGGTTTTAGTCAATTTTGACTGATTTGATTTTCATTATTGAATTATAAGAAATCCTTGGAAATTCTGAATACAATTTTTATTATATATATATATATATCAATAAAATACATAAATATTTTCCCTAACCTATTGACTTTAGTTTTCATTTACTTAATTGTATCTTTAGAAGAACAAGGGAGTTCAATTCTGGTAGTTCAATATATCATTTTAAATTGTTAGATACATGCTGCCAATTTGCTTCTTGTCAATCTGGATACCTGCTTACCTAATCCATTGATATATGCTAATAACATGTTGTCATAGCACCAATAACTTTGAAGCAAAACTTGGAATCAAATAAAAAGTCCTCTAGGTCCAGGGACTTTCTTCTATATACAGAAAATCTAGCTGATTTAACGACCCTGACAATTGCTCTGTCTCCAACAGAAGCAAAAGCCTCCCTTCCTCCAAATGACTTGCTAATAATTTTGATGCCTGCTCTTTAAACTTCTAGTGTAGAATTTAGACTGCTTACCAAAGGTATATAGTTCTAGTCCTAATAATCTCTAAATGTTACATTTAAGGGAAAAGTAGAAAGCTTTGCAGATACAGTGAAAGATAACATCCTGGAGAGATCTGGATTATTTTGAATAATTCAGCTGAGTCCAAAATTGAATCACAGGTGTTTTTTTTTTTTTTAATGGAGAAAACACAAAGAAAAGTTCATTTGAATAGACACACACACACACATACACACACACACACAAGGGAAGGTTGGAAGAATGGCAGAAGGAGAAAACATAAAGAAAAGTTAATTTGAATACACACACACACACACACACACACACACACACAGGGGAAGGTTGGAAGAATGGAAGAAGGAGAAGGAAGAGAGAATAAGAAGGAAATGATCATGTAAATGCAGCTGAAGACAGTGAATGGTGTGTGTGCTCACAAGCCAAAGAATGCTAGCAGCCATGACAAACTAGATCACACAAGAAATAGGCTCTCTACTGGAGGACCTGGAGATACACCTCTGCTGATTCCTTCACTTCCCAAGTGTCACTGATTTCACACTTTGAACTCTCCTGAAATGTAGTAGCATACCTGAATTTATTAATTTATTGTGAGCCACCTTGTATGTGGTAATGATTACCCATAAGAGAGAAGGATCAACATCTGTAGGTGGCCAGTGCCCCTCTTTCACAAGCCAACATAAGGTAAACAGAAGAGGTCGAGGGGTTCTTAGCCTCATTCTTGAGTTGTTTTTCTGTCTCTGTTCCCCAGAAATAATTTTTCATCGTTTTGTGAGAATTCTTTACTTGGTATCATAACATGGACCTTGGAGAAATTCTGCTTCTGGAATTCTGGGAAGCATCAGTGGAGTGGTAGTGTTCAGTTTTAACTGTTAACTAATGTCCACCAGTGCTGTCTCCCTGTTCATGAGTTTCCCAGATGAAGTTCTTGATTTTTGTTCAGTCAATTTGCTCATGACATGCTCCTTCTAAAGTTTCCTTACCCTTGCTGTCTCTCCCTCCTTTAGGGAACAATATCCCAACTGTGTTCCAAACTTCCTCATATGGTGGAGAAACAGCCTAAAGCCTTGATTTGTAGATCTGTTTTCTAGCATGATGAATCTTTTCTTTGCCAGTTCAAGTGCTAAATTAGATCTAGTTTTATTGTTGTTGTTTCAGCTCTGGAGAATTGCCTCCACCCTGGCCTCCAACTCCCTATACAGTCAAGAATAACCTGAACTCCTGATCCTCCTTCTTCCACTTCCCAAATGCTGGGATTGTGGCTGGGTGCAGCCATTCTTGGTTTACACAGTGCTGAAGATTAAACTGAAGGCATTGTGTGTACTAGGCAAACAATGTACTAACTGGGCTACATTCCCAGTCTTTGCTCTCCTTAATTTAAATTTTATTATTGATCTCTTTCAAATTTCTCTCTATTTTGCACATATAGTTCCTGCCTCTTCACTGATATTCTTACTTTTACAGAGCATTGTTGACCTAATGTTCTTCAGTTTAGGGGACACTGCATTAACAGAATATTCTTGACATACTACCAACATCTTAGTTTCATTTTGTGTATTGCTTCCAATGCCTGGCTCCTTGAGAACATATATATGAGACTGTTTTTCCTTGTACAAGGAAGGGGCATTCTTTATTTTTCTTTCCATGTTAAAATTTTTAAACAATATTTCATGTAATAACATGTTATATTAAAAAACCTATCTCCCTTTGTATTGGCAGTGGTTGTTTTAAGTGTCCAGAATAATTTCTAATGTGATTGTTGTTAAAGTGTGTTTGTGTGGTCTGAAATGGCTTGATCATCTCAGCTGTCTTGTGACTAGTGAGAGACTCCTTGAAGTAGCTGGATTTTGTATATGTCCTACTTTTCCAGAAGGCTGGATGTATTAGGGAATCTGGCCCACAGTCTGACACATGGAATGTCTATCTCAGTCTCCATTTCTTCTTTGCATAATAAAATCAGAAAGATGTGAGTGGTTCTCATCTTGAAGACTGTTTTTCTTGTGTGTGTAGAGAGCTATTAGACTTCAGTAAAATACTCCTATGGTCATATTTTTTTTCAGATTCTCATTTTGAATTTTTATAACATCATCATATTCACCTTGGCTAGTATCAGAGAATTAACTTTTCAAATAAATAAAAGTGTAAGCATTCTGATTTTCTGTGGCTTCCTTCTTGCATTTAGCACAATATGTTTAGGGTTCATCCAAGTTATGACTCCTATCAACATTTTATATTCACTGTTACAAAAGTAGTCCTTTGTATGAATTTACTTTGACTTATTTTACAGATGTTTGATATCATTGTTTATCATATGTAACACTTTTAAAAGTATCTTTGTACAATTTTTTTGTGTGTGTGTGGATAAAGGGATGTTTTCACTTCTATAAGTAGACTTGTCTGGCCACAGGTTAATGTTGCGTTTAATGAATTGCATAAGTGTCAAACTATTTGAGGTACACTGAGCAATCTCACAGCGGCTTCTCCTGAACTCGCTGGTGTCCACTGTTTAGATTCTATCCATCCAGTAAGTGTGACATGCCATCTGTCTGTGGTTTTGATTTGCATTTATGTAAGGATCAGTAGTATTGTATTGACCTTGTGCATTTACTGTTCTTTGATGTACCTTCCTTGGAGAACTTTCAAGTTAAATATTTTGTTCAAATTAAACTGGTTCATCTTCCTTTATCCCCAGGTTATGTAACTTCTTATAGACTTGGTTCACTCTTACACGTTCACAAATATTTTTTCTCATGCTACTGCCTATCTTTCTCTCTTAAAGAACCACAGGTACAAATGGCAGTGGATTTCTATAATTCACATGTTTTTTTGTAAAAATCCTGGTTCCATGTCATTCTTCCTGAATCTATGTAGCCCAAAGCTATGATTGCTTTACACTTCTGGTTTTCTCTTAGGATTTTCAATCTTAGATATTAGATTTAGCATGACAATCCATTTGGAGTACTTTCTATATATAAGTTGGACATTTAAATTCTGGGTGATTTTTATTTAATTAATATCTTATTTAAGGTTTTGAATTATGTTCTTGGCTTTTTCAATGCATAGGTAACACAAATGCTACATCCCAAGGGATTAAAAAACATGAATAACAGAAATGAATTGATTTTCTGGAGCTGATTAAAATTCAAAAAATTGGCCAAAACTAGATACAATTTGGCCAACTTATGAAAGGTACTTTCTGTTGTAAATATTTAATTGAAGTTTTGGTAGTTATATTTCAAAAGAATCATTTATTGATTCAGTAGTTGCCTTTTTATTATCTTGAAATTTGCCCAATTCCTTCATTTAAAGAGTTTAACATCTGCCTTTACATCTGAAAAAAAAAAGTGAATTCAGTAAAAAGATGCCAAGTGATCCCATAAGAGGCAGAGAGGTTTTAAAAGATGAATTTCTGTCATCCACATTGTATCTAGTCTTTTTATGCATGTCAGCCACAGCGCTGGGGTATAGCTCATGAGTACAGTGCTTGCCTCGCAGGAGTGGAGTCCTGGGTTCTATACCCAGAACCAGAAAAAGAAACTAAAGAAAGTTAAAAAAAACAAATCTCCAATGAACTTATTTTTACAGCTTAGTTGTTTCTTGGGCAAAAGGATATGTGGTTGGTCCCACACCATTTTTGGAAAAGATTATAAGGGTTGTCCCTGTTCTCTCTCCGTTGAATTGTATCGGTACCTTATTCAAAGCCTGGCTGACCTGACCATTGACCATAATCAAGGATTTATTTGTGAACTCTAAAATGTACCACAGGTAGATTTTAGTGAGGTCTTCGTTTCGGTCATCTGATCAGCAAACTTAATGATCCCATGTACAACTAGCTTCCCCCACACCACGTGCCATGGGAATTTACTCACCTGAGTTCTACAGATTAGGACACAGATTTTTATTTTCTGGAGGTTATTATTCTGCCAGCCGACTTTACATGATGAAATTCAGCAAATGGTTTCCATATTCTAAACTTTGCATTCTTAGAAGAAATTCTACATGGTTGTGGTGAATAATTTTTAATTAAAAATGTTTAATGTGGAATATAAAAATAATATAGAAATATGCATATACTACATCCCAAGTCTGCCTCAATGGTAATTATCTACATATACATTCTATAATATTAATAAGAGAATATTGGTATTGACTCAGAAAAATTCTAAAGCACTCCATCATGATAGGAGTCTTGTGCTGTTGTTTTTTTTTTTTAAATTTTTAGAAAGATTTAAAATTATGCACATGGATGAATGAGGACATGAGTGCCAGTGCCCATGGAAGCCAGAAGACAGCATAGGATTGCCTTGGAGCTGAAATTACAGGCAGCTGTGAGCCATCTGCCATGAGTACTAGGAACTGAACCAGGTTCTCTGTAAGAGCAATATAGACTCTTAACTACTGACCCACCTTTCCAACTCCCTGATATGGAATTTTTATGCATATGATTGTTAAATTATTTCCTAACTGGACCCAACCTCACAGGTGTAGCAACCACTAATCTGTGCTGGACATTTATGGGTTGTTTTCCAAAGGTGCTATATCAATGAAATCCTGTTGCATGTATCATTTCAGATGTGACCTCTCCATTAGCATAATTCCTTGGAGATTCATTCAGTTCATTGTACATATCTGTCAGTAGACTGTTGATCATTTTCCTATGGGCTAGTAATCCACAGTGAGATCCTGTAGTTAATCCATTTTTGAATGATGCTTTTTCTAGCTTAGGAATATCAATAAACCTTTATGTATGGGATTTTATATGGATATTTTATTTATCAGGGATAAACGTATAAGAATGGAATCAATGAACTGAAAGATGGCTTACAAGCTAGTTCCTTTACTTTTTTAATTTCTGAAATGTTTTCTTAAAGGGTTTCCCCCACATAATGCTCATATGTAATATACAAAACATTCAGTTTCTCACCCACTTTCTATTTTTTTCCTAACCTACTTTCTGACGGACATTGTTCATTTATTTGTTTATATTTCAGTAATAGGGCAAATGTGATATTTACTTAAGATGGTAAGTTATATTTCCCTGATGACTAAGAAGCACTTTTCTTCCTTTCTCTGTCTGTTGTGTTTCTTCTCTGAAAAAGTATCTCTTGTTGTCTGTCACTCTTTATCTAAACTGAATATTTGCATTTTCACCCTAAATTTCACAGTTCTTTACATATTCTAGTTTTGAGTCCTCTGCTGGCTATCTACTTTACACACGTGTTCTCCCAATCTGTGTTGCCTTTTCACCCCTTTCAAAGATATTATTTTTTATATAAATAAAATTATATGAGAATGATCAAGTCCGGGTAATTATATTTCCTTTCTTTTTCCTCTATAATTTTTTGTAGCTTTGGTAGATTCATACTGCTACTATTTTGTTGATAACTGCAAATGATATGCATGGACAGTATTGGTCTTAACTTAGTTTCTTTATCTTCTCTCTGATGCCTGCACCTGGCTTCAAAGGCTGAGCTGAGGAGTCTTTCCTTCCCATTTTATTTTCTTAATTCTGTTTATGTATAGTTAATATATATGTATATGTGTGTATATGCATGCATATATATATTATGTGCAATGAAATACAGTCACCTCTACCCTCCATACATGTCCACTTACTCCCCCTCAACATACTCTCCTTCTGACTTCATGTTGTCATTGTCTTCTTCTTCTTCTTCTTCTTCTTCTTCTTCTTCTTCTTCTTCTTCTTCTTCTTCTTCTTCTTCTTCTTCTTCTTCTTCTTCCCCTTCCCCTCCTCCTCCTCCTCCTCCTTTTTCTCCTCCTCCTCTTCCTTTTCCTCCTCCACATTCTTCTTCTTGGTAACCCATTATGTCCAGTTAGTCCTAACCATATGTGCATAGGTGTGGGACCACCCACTGATGCACTGGAAACCAAAACATATTTGCATCTTCAAAAATGAATGATTTTCTGGTCCCCAGCAACTGTCTGCTGCCACTGGCTCCTTTTGGTAAGAGTGTAGAGAAGGACTCACATTTGTCTTTCATCAATGAACCTCATCTTTTCTTTGGAGACATTTTTGAGCTACTAATTTATTCTCCTTTTACTATCCATCAGCATATTTCCTGCATGCTCTGCCATCTTCTATCTCTGTGCTAGAGTTAAGGCTTAGAATGCTGAGATTGTAAATAATTATTTCTGATTTAAAAAAAGAAAATAGTCCTGGAGATGGGGCTTTTCTTCCAGAACAATTGTGGCTTTAGCAGTTAAATCCAGAAGCCTAAGCACTGGCAATGTTCTGGGTGGCATTCTTTAAGTGATTTCAATTGCATCCTAATGCCCACAGCCTGCTGGCTCCTGCAGCTACCATTTCAAGGAGGCTTACCTACAAATTTATCATGGTACTTGCCAAAGGAGAATGGCAGTGGGCCAGAGTCAAAGCCTGTGAACTTCTTATTTTTAATCAAATTTGGCACATTATAAATATGAATTCTCTATCCTGTCACATGCCTGTGATTAATTTCCTTAGAAGAGACATCTTGATTTTTGTCAAATTTTTCCAATATTTTCAGTACATTGGTGCAGGTGTGTCCTACAAAGACTCATATTACATTGTTCCAAAATATTTCCCGAAGTATAGGCTGCTGTTGTTTTCTGACTGATCAATTACAGTAGGAGAGAAAGCAGCATCTTAAACATCCTTAAGTAACTTCAAAAACTCTGTCCAGTTGTGCATTAGGATTGTTGTTTCTTTGTTTTTCTTAAAATAGTGTGAATTTCAAAGCTCCACCTTGGTGTAGGTGTCGCATTTTCCTGTAGGGCAGATTTAAAGTGTTAATATGACACATTTAAATCTATTGGGCTCTAAGTGACTCAGCAGGTAAAGGCCCTTGCCTCTAATCTTAAAGATGTGAGTCTCATTCCCTGAATGCACATAGTGAAGACACCTGACTCTCAAACGTTGTCATCTTACCTCCACTTCTGTACACACACACACACACACACACACACACACACACACACACACACTCACATAAATTTCTTTTAACTACATGTTTATCTATGTGCTGGCTTTTGTCTGACTGGTTAACTAGGACACATTTTTCTCATTATAAATCATTCCAGAGCCTCTTCCAGTCCACGGAACTGAGGACAATATGATCAATGTCTGTATATCATCACCACACTTAGCAAATTAAACAGTGCCAGGCTTTTTGATCCTATGACTTAATAATCTTCTTAAAATTTAGCATCATCACATTCATATTTTACAGAAAATAACAAATATTTTAGTAGTTATTATTAAATAAATTAAGCAGAAAAGAGAGCTTTGACTAAGGATATTTCCTTTGAAATTGATGTACTAGACCGTTAGTGGAATTCCACATCATCTCTGTTTCTAAGATTAGATGGAGTATCAGGACTGATGGTGGTCTCTCAGAAAAGCTGTTGGATCAACTGTCAGCTCTACTCACATCCCCATTTGCACATACTGAAAGTATCATTTCAGTGAGTTTTTGATTTATGAGGGCAGAGAGAGACTTCAAATAAATAGCAAGAGTAAAATCCCTGGTCTGAGTCTCTTTCTGTTTTTAATATTGTGGAATTCATTTGAATATAGGGCTGTTTTTGTAATCCCTCAAACTAACATTTGTATAAAAGTCACCTGATCATACAAGCATGAGACCCCAAAGGATAAAAACGACTTCACATTTCCATCTTTTCTCCAAGGGATTGTAAGAATTGCTGATTCAAGGGATGTTTTTAACCAGAAACACAAGTCCTCATTCCTAGCAAATGAAAATCAAAAAAATGTAATTGTGAATTTCACCCTGGTGTTCTTCATATACCATGTATAAAAAATGTATCATTTTAACAAAAAGAATTTCTGCTAGTCACTTTTGTATCCTGGGTACCATTGGCAATAATAAAAATGACATACTGATTTCTCTACTGTCTTTCATCATATTTTACTCCTTCACTTTAGGAGGATCCCCAGGCTTCATGAATATCCTACAGGTCTATAGACAACTCAATAGTGATCATGCTGGATCCAGTCACTTGATGCTGTTCCTTCAATAACAAGGGATATTCCAGTATTTTCTTCTGAGTAGTCAATAAGAAGAGGATGAACTTTCAAAATGTATTTTCCTAGTACTGTAGAGTAGAGATGGTTTGGTGGCAAAGAATACTGATGTTCTTCCAGAAGACCAGGGTTCAATTTCCAGCATCCATATGGCAGCTTTCAGGTGTCTGTAACTCAGGGAATTTGTTTCCCCCTTCTGGCCTCCATAGGCACCAGGCATACATGTGGTGCACAGACAAATGTGGGCAATACACATGAACACATAAAAATAAATAGATAAAAGTAAAGACAACATTTCATACATGTACTTCTTTGTGAATTTCCTTTATACAACAAACCAAATTTGCCCAATTGTGAATTCAGAGCATTGGATTAGAGCTGGAGCCAGCAGGAAATGAACCCATAGAGTTGTTAGCCTTGAAGGTAGGAAAAGAAGAGAAATGAGTCCTAAGAACAGATATGTCTTAACACAAACAGAATCCCCAATGATCAAGTGTGTGTCTATGCTGGGAAAGTACATGGGTCTCTCTGTCTTTGCAGAAGGAATGTAAATTTCTGGGGCCTAATTCAGCTCACTTTCTTACAGAAATCTCCACAACTAATTATACTTTTGAGTATCTTGCTTTCATATCTTGTACCTTGACCATAAAATGTGTATTCATCTTTCAATTAGACACTGGTCCTTGGATAGCTAACCACAGATAATTCCAGCTTATCACTTGTTTTCTTCATCCCAAGTTTGAGCTTTATATTTTTCATTAGGTTGTAATAAGTGTGCATGTTAGCATGAGCAGTAAGATACTTTAACACATCAAATTTGACTCTAGAGTCTCAGCTTTTTTCCTTTCATCATGAGTTTTTCTCATCTTAGCAGATGGCTATCTATCAAACAGTAGTTCTTGTCATCAAGCTGGGATTCATTCAAGGATGCTTCCTCTTCTACCTTACATTGATTTATTAGCAAGTGTAATTGACCTTATTGCTTAAATATTTTCATGTTTATCCATTCTCACTGCTCCTGTCTAAGTCCAAACAATAATACATTTCATTCATTACCTTCTACTTTGTCCTTTGATGATACATTTTCAAAAATAATTTTAATTCTTAATTAAAATGTAGCTGGTACATAAAAACCATGAAAATTGTTCATGTCAATGTACTAATGTGTGTTTTGGCACATTCTTAGCATTGTTTAATAGTATTTAATGTGATTAAACATATCTCTTTCATCAAACATTTATCATTTATTTATGATAAAAACTTTCAAAATCCTTTTCATCTGCATCCACTGTTACCCTGTTTTACACCAGCACAGAGAATCTTGCTCCTATCAAGCCTTTCTTAGTACTTGGTCAGTCTTCCCTCCCCTTCCCTTTATCCTCATTACATTCAATTTCTGAATTAGCTTATTCAGATACCTAATATGAATGATGCAGGTCGATATTGTTGAGGCGTGAATCACAGTGCTTTGAGTGCTTTCTTACACACATATTCCCACTTTTACTCAGTTTGTTCTTAAGTATAATGCATGACCTGCAACACCATGTAGAAGGCTGCTTCTCTAAACATGGGACCTCAGCACCCATACCTTCCTGAACTTTCTCTTCATGATGTGCATTGAGCCAGTTATAGCCTCAGGTCTTCCCAAGCATTATATCTATTGACAAGAATTGTCTTCCAGACATTTGTAGCTTCCTTCTTTGTGACAGGGTCCTGTGAAGTTCCCTTTGTGGAAAGGGGGCAAGAAGGTACAGAGTCAATGACACAGACTGAGAGGATGTTGAAACAAGCTCAGTATATTTAGGAAGAGGCAAGCCTTGTATACCCTCCGCCCGACCTCGAAGAAAGTCTGATGAATAGTCATCAGCCAGTATGACATGGCTGCCTCTCCTTGTTGCAGGTCATCTCAGATTATGCCTCAGCTATGGCTGCTAAGTCCCTTTAGGCAGATGCAGGTTGACTATCAGCGAGTATCTTATTACTGGTTTGGGCAGCTGGCCCTCAGGCCTGTTAGGGCTGAGTCATCCCACACTTCTTTACTTCCTATATATCCCCATTCAAATGTCACCAAAAGCTCTTCTGATGCCTTTTCTATAATGATCTCCTTTGCCCTGCATTCCTCTTGTCTTAATTATTCTTTTTGAATATGTTGTTCCTTTAGATAAACTTAATGAATAAGAGGTGAAATGATTATAAGATAGTTATTTAATGTATCTGTAAGAAAAATACAGTGTTAAATTCTCTATGAACTAATTCATTCTTTAGAGTTTTCATTTTACTCTAATAAACAGTCATTTTTAAATTTATTGGAGCATAAATATCTAACACCATTCACATTTATAAGATTCAAAAACTGACAAGTGAATGACCATTTAAATTTTTCCCATTATAAAACATGAATTATTTTAATCTACTCTTCTGTGGTTTCAGCATCTACACATTCAAGAGCTCCTTTCACTCAGCTTTTCTTAAAATAATGGCTTGATATTAACTTCTGCGTTCCTTCTGAATCCCTGGTGGTTCTTGTACAGGTTGTGATGGACACACCTAGTAGGAATATGAAAAAATAGCTTGGTACATCCCCTTTCCCCTTAGGTGACACCCGGGCACCATAGAATTATAGACCACTTAGGAACAGCTTAGTGAAATCCAGATGTAAACAAATTTGATTAGAAAATATGATCAAAGTATCTTAAAATGGCTGAAATGGGAAGGTAACAGTCACTTGTAAAATAGAAGCAGAAGGGGGCAGAGTGAACTTCTTTCTATTGTCACCAATGTTAACACAAATTTCAGCCATTCATAAATCATTTGGCCACTTTGTGTCTCCTTCAAGTTACCCAGACGTCCACGAAATGTCAAGAGGTCACAGCATCAACCCATCCTAATGTTCCCTCCTCATGCAGTCAAGGCTGACCCAAAACTTCCCCTTTCTGCCCCTCAGCTCCAGACACAGCACCTTGGAGAGGGGTCACTGCTTAAACAGAACTAGAGACAGGTATGACCAGGGTAGTGTGTCCCTCAATGCTTCTCAGAAAGAATGATACAGTGGTGAAAGTTGGCAGTCCACACCTTCAAGAGAAACATGTGTAGCATGAATCTTAAAAGTTCTTATTAATAAAATCAAACCTGAGGCCAGTTATTGGGGTGAATACTGGAAGATTAGAGAGACAGAACAAGCCACAGCTATCTCACCTCACCAGTTCCTCAGCTGGTCCTGTTTCCTCAGACCGGAAGCCTCTGAGTCCTCATCCAGAATGAATCCCAGCTGAACTGTGCTGCTTCAAAACCTGAAAGCTTAACCAGGCCAAATGCTTAACCAGCCAAATACTTCTAGTTTCTGGTCCTCACGCCTTATATATCTTTCTGCTTTCTACCACCACTCTCTGGGATTAAAGGCGTGTGTCACCATGCTTGGCTTTTTCCAATGTGGCCTTGAACTCACAGAGATCCAGAGGGATTTCTACTTCTGGAATGCTAGGATTAAAGGTGTGTGCTATCACTGCCTAACTAGTGGCTTTTCTGTTCTCTGACCCCAGATAAGTTTATTAAGGTACACAATATTTTGGGGAACACAATATCACCACAAACATGTTCTGGGGAGTTAGTTCTAGAGGATGCTTCAGTCTGCACCGCATTCTCACCTGAATTCAGAAGCACCTGAATGACCAGTAGATGCCCAGGACCATCCCTGGGATTCCACTGCTCTCCGAGCTTTCCTCCAGAGCTAGCAAAGAGGAGACCTGAGTGAACAAAGGAGGCTGGACTACAGTGGGACACCTGAAGAAGCACAGGCAGCTTCTGACCAATGCTAGCTTGCAGGAAGTTCAGGGTGATGCATTTTTATTAAAAGAACATCTTCAGAGTCAGCTAACCCCAAAGGCAAGGTTTTAGCTTGAGAAACACTTTCTAATAGAAACAAGAACTGAGTCAGGGTCCAAGTTATGGGTGATGGATGCCTAGTGATGCTAACTGGACTTAAACATAGCAACCTGTGTTCCCTTCCCCAAATTAATGAAAGGTAAGGAGCTGTTGCTATTTACAGAATGAACAGAAAAAACATTTACATGTTCCCCAGCAGACTAGACTTAAAATAAAGCAAGTGAGAGACATAGAACAGTCACCATTCTAGATAAAGATGGGATCCTTTTTACATCTCTTTCAACCAAGGTTCCAGAAAGGCTCAGGGAGACACTACTGCCAATCCTTTCATTATTTAAATTTGAATATTTTGTCCATTGTAAATTTTTGCATTACTTTTATATTTTAGTAGTGCATTAAAATAACATTTATCATGATGACTGAGGGATTTTTTTATGACTCCCTAAATTTTATGGCCAAGGTCTGATACTTCTCAACCTTGCTGGTTAGTGTTTATTTTACTAAAATATTTGTGTTTCTGCCATGGTCAGAATTGAGATGATCTCTGATTTAGATATTTAAAAAAATATTGAAGTTTTAAAATGATTTTATTACCACTGAAAGATAACTTTATTTGATCTGACTGCTTTATTTTCTCCTTTTGAATTATCTACACATTTCTTCTTATTCCAAAATATTGTAATGTTGCTGTGTTTGACTTTTGTGTCAGCCTTTAAAAAGACAGGACAACACATATCTTCCACACACATTTTAACAAGCTCATGAGGTGCAGACATGAACTCAGGGTGATGCTAGTCCCTATACACATATATTGACACATAAAAACAACAACAAAATGGCATGTGAATTCATGTGCAGTCTCATCTTGAGGTATGCAGATGGTTGGCAACCTACAAGGAATTAAGAGGAGAAGTCTACAAAATTTATGTGGCGTTTGTGTATGCTTGAGTTGAAAGAGAAGTGAGGATAGGGGAGAAGAAAGGGAAGGAAGAATGTGTTTGTAGACCGGCAAATATCAGAAAATTTTGGTGTTGCCTACTGTTGCATCGGTTTGAGGGTTCTTAAATTTTTTTCATTTGTTTTCTGAGTCAGTAACTCAGGTCTCTTTCATGATATCCAATGTTAAGGAAAGGGGCTGAAACAGTCACTGAAGAGTAACAAAGCAAGGAGAATTGGTGTAAAAATAATAAGCTTAAGCATTCTATCTTTTCTGTTTTGTTTTATTTTGTCTTTTAATCTATTCACTACAAATGTTTCATTTCTTTCTCTGGTTGTTGTCTAAGTATCTATGACTCATGGTAAGGACAAAATGCTCAGGACTCCAGACATTGTGCAGAATACTGCCTGAACAGAGACAAAAGTTCTGAATGACTACAAGTGGATCAACTCTCCATATTGGGTACCTTAAACTATCTAGACTCTATGATAAGAAGGCAAGGTGGGAGGCCCTGCTGTCTGTCATTCATATTTCATGCATCATCTTAGGAGATAGGGGTCTTATTTTGGTTTGCTCTGTATCAAATATACATTTGTCCCTAGCACTAGGAGAAAGCCGTAAGCAACTTTTGATGGCGACAAAATGACATTCATTCAAAGCACAGTGTTCACACCAGCTACAAGAAAGACACAATCATTTGTGGAGAAACATGAAACTTCGTGGCAGTTCCATCTAACATCTAAATACAATCTCACTCCCTGACAACGGTTGCTACATTTCAATTTGACTTTCTACATTTGAGTTAGGTCATTTGTTGTCTGAAAGGTAAATGAAAAACTCCAGTCCTACATAATTTGTATTTTAAATTACCCACCATCTGAGCAGTGTGACTGCCCAGGTAGTCCGGTCCCACTGGGCACGAATCATACTTTGTCCAACATACCTGTGCCACACATGCTGCCCAGTCATGGGGCAAAAACAGTCATCGGTGCACCAGATCCACTGCTACAGAAGCCACAGTTCATATGACCCTCGTTTATCAAAGGTAAAGAGCAGAGAGACTGGTGATTCAGCTATGTCTCAGAGAGGCCGTGAAGGACTTCCTTCTCAGGAAACAGTAAAATTTCTCCACTAAATATGAAAAAATTATGTACTGAGACGTCTTAAGATCTAGAGAAGGAAGAAACTTTCAGCCCTGAAATGCTGAGGGAGAAGAAAAAAAATGTGCCCTGCTCTGTTGTCACCCCTCAACCTGTAACGCAGAGGGCCGCAGCCACAGTGCACAAAAAGTGCCTAGTTAAGATGGGAAAATGTTGCATTCAAGGATAAAAGAGGAACTGGCAACAGCTTCTGATGGATGGCAGCAAACACTGAACCAACATGAAGACTGCCAACGCAGGATTCCCCCAACCAGTGACACCAAGCCATTTACTATGGGAAAGGAAATGCTTCACAAATTCAGGAAAAATTTGGATGAAAAAAAAATATAAAACATTAATAGAGAGGCTGAGTCTGCCAATGAAAGCTGCTGTCTCATTCCTAATGAGTTGAAGAACTTGATTAAAGAGAAACTGCTAACATGGAAAGCACTTCTTCAATTATTAACTAATCATTATCAGTTAATTACTATTAACTAACTAATAATTAACTGATCGTTATAATTATTACTCATTATAACTAATTGTTATTGGTTATTGTGGTTAATCTCTTGCTGTGCCTAACTTCTAGATTAAATTCTATCAGACATTTGTGTGCACAAAAGGAAGACTGGCATGTACTGGGGCTGGAACTGGCCATGGTCTCCAGCATCCTCTGCGAGTGTGTGTGTGTGTGTGTGTGTGTGTGTGTGTGTGTGTGTGTGTGTGTCCTAGAATATCTTTAATAGACTGTTATAAACATGAAGATAGTGAAAATTATACAAAGCACAAATAACATCGAAAAACAACATTGTTTTGAAAACAAATAATTATAGGCTGTCTCCTGTAAGCATAAATTTGGATGGTTGCAATGTAAACTTGGTTTTGTTATGAATTCTCATTATCATTTTTTGTTTTCTATACATTTTGTATGTGAAATTGGGTCTTTGGATTTGATAGCTGAAGCAAAAATATTGAGACCCTCAGGATATGTGGGAGGACGGGAAGAAGACTGAAGTAGGAAGTGATGTTCCAATGTCTTCCCACCCAGCCATGCTGCTGACTGGTGAACACATGAATGCTGGCTGCTGGTAGTGGACTGGACTGAGAATGGCATGCATGACAGAGAAATGTAAAGGTGAGTATGCTGGCATTATTACAAGGTATGTGAATGTATATGTGAACATTTGGATTTTTTATCATACATTACATATGTGTCATTCACTGGGATATGATAATAAAGACATTATATTAAACAAGACACTTTTATTCACCTTTTTACAATTCCACTGAAAACTTCTGAAAGACAAAACAAAACAAACAAATGAAAAAAAAAAACCAAAAACCAACATTATGTATCCTGCAATCAACTGTCCCTAAGAAGATAGGAAGCTTAAATCAGCTAAATTATGCCCAGTGTTTAAACTTACCACTCTAATAACTTAATAGAAAAATTGGGACAGAAATCTTGTGTACATTTAGAGTCTTTGGGTTTTTTTTCCTGCAACAGGTTCTTGAAAATTGAAGAGATTTTGTACTCTATTTCTATCCTGAGGTGCTGTGTGCCTAGAGGAGGTGTTTCCTCATTTTAAAATGGCACTATCTATGTCTGCATGTATGTGTTTATATGTTTACACATAGGTGATAGAATGTAAAAACACTTGAACATATTATAAGTATATTTATACTTCTATACACAAACATTTATATACAAACCTGTCCATAATGATTTTCAATATATTTATACAAGTTAATATGAAAATAAGCACAACCTAAGCCACAAATTGATAACTAAAAATTCTATATTTTGTGTAATAACTTATTAGCTTACCTGTTCAAAAAATTTAAGAACTATACATACTTATTGTACTAACATTTACTGATGGATGGCCAACTTAGTATGGGACACTGGTTGAATATTAGAGAAACAAGGACAAAATAACTCATAATGCTACAAACTCTAGACCTTGTAGAGCAATCTCTAGTACTTCAAGAAGGACCTCCTTGTGTCCCCACACATTTCTAAGTCTAAGGAGAGGCAGTGCTATTCCAAGAGTGATAACCTTTAGCAGGCATTCATACCATGCTGCTCTGAGGTCAGAGCTCAGTCAGCTGAAGAACAACTGGAAAAATCTCGCAGTACAGAAGGTTGCTGTAGGAGAAAGCATCTTAGAAAGAAAATGCTGCTTCATCATGTGTTTCATCACTTTTACATCTTTTAGTAGTTAACTGCTCTCATAAACTTTGTCCACATCCAACTGATCTGATCTTGATCCATGCGTGTGCACATCTATTAAATCGCTATGAACAGATACTGTGACTCCTTTTCATTGTATTACAAATACATCATTCCACTCTTTATACATTGGCATCTACTCTTAAAGGATCTGATTATTTTCTGTCTGTTTAAAAATACTATTAACATAGCCTTGCTAACTCAGTGGCTATTTTGTTACTTTGAACAATTGTGTGAGTTAATAAATCTCTTTAATGTTTTTGGAAAATGACTGAAAATCTCTAATAATCTTTTAGTCAAACAATATATGCAAATGACCTGTAAACCAATGAAAAGATACTCAACACCGCTATTATGAAACAGCAAATAAAATTCATGAACTCTTCATACACATTGGAATAGCTACTATCCCAAAAGCTAACTGAATTTGGAGCTAACTAACAAAGTAGCTAACTTTGGTCATAATGTGGAGAAGTTGGTGCTCCTGTGCACTGCTGGAGGGAAATGTACAATGGAAGATAAGAAGACAGTTCCTCCAAGATAGGATAGAGATTACCTTGTAACCCAGATTCTGTTTCTGGGTGTGTATTATTATTTTGTTTCTAAGTATATAGCCAAGGAATTGAAGGGAGGGGTTCAAGTATTTACACACCAATGTTGATAACAGTATCCCTCTCAACCAGCATCAGACAAAATCAGTCTAAATACCCTTTAATAAAAGATAAGCAGATTGATATTGATATATATCACATATCACATTTATGTACATATTTATTGGAATGCTATTCATACTTAGAATGAATATGTACTATGCATGAGTGAACTTGAGAACACTATACTAAGTGAAAAAAAAAATCAGATGCAAAAGCACTGTCTCCTTAGATCAGTGGTTTTCAACCTATGGATTTTGACCCACTTGGGAGTCAGTATATCAGATATCCTGCATGTCAGATATTTACATTACAATGTATAGCAATAACAAAATTACAGTTATGAAGTAGCAATAAAATAATTTCATGGTTGGGGTCACCATAACATTAGGAACTGTATTAAAGGGTTACATCATTAGGAATGTTGAGAACTACTGTCTTGGATGAAGGATCTTGAAAAGGCAAAGTCACAGACAGAAACTGCTGTGGTCAAGATGAGAAAGACATGCCCCCATAGGCTCCTGTCAACTTAGTCCCTAGCTGTTGACACCATTTGTGGAGATTATGGAGCCTTTAGAATATAGAACCTTGATGGAGGAAGTCCGTCACTGAGTATGACTTTGAGGGTGTATAACTTTGCTCCATTTTGCTTTCACTCCCTCTCCTTGCTGGGTAGACTGAGATGTGGTCTCTCAGCTTCCTGTTCCTGCTGCCATCTCTTCCCTGAACTATGACCCCTTGCCTTTTGGAACCATAATCCCCAATAACTCTCCCTTAATTTGCTTTCGGTAATGGTCTTTTATCACAGCAACAGAAAACTCATTAATCCAGAAAGCATAGGGTCATTGATGGAGTTTGACTGAGACGGAACTATTGCTCCGTAGATAAAATGTTTTAGTCTGTGATGATAGGGAGGCTTAGAAAGCAGTAACAGTGATGGCTGCACAGTCCTGTGAATACAAACATTTTTCTTCAAGATTGCACTAGAAGGGGGTATGAAATGTGAATTCTAAATTCTGTGCATACTCACACATTAATATAATCCCTAACATAGAAAACAAGGAATGTCATGGAAGTTGTCATAGTCAAGATAGGTTCTTGACAACTGAATGTGATATGGTAACCTGAAGAGGGTCCTGGAACAGATAAATTGACTTTAAGCTAGGCACTAAAGAAATTTGAATTAAGTATGTATTTTCATGAACAATAATGTCTAAACATTACTTCTTTAATTATGAAAATGCATCATGCTAAAGTATATTACTTTAGCATGCAACATTGGAGAGGTTTCTACCATTTTGCAGTTTCTCTATAAATCTAAAATTATTCCATAATAAACTTTCTTTTGAAAAGTGAAAATCCAAACCTTCAGTAAAAGGACAGACCAAACTGATTCAACATTTGAGGCTTTAAGAAAATTACTACTGCTCTTAGGGAAAGTTTTAAAAGATACACAGACACCTCTGTAACAAGAACACAAACACAAGGAATCTTAATAAATTATAAATAGTAAATCATGACAGTGATACAGTAAGAATTTCCATTTCAAAAGGAAAATTTTTATTCAAAGTGCTTGATGGTATTCCAAAAAAAATAGAATATAGATAAGGAAATTTGATAAAAAGATCATCATAGGTAGGGCAGTGGTGGCGCACGCCTTTAATCCCAGCACTCAGGAGGCAGAGCCAGGCGGATCTCTATGAGTTCAAGGCCAGCCTAGTCTACAGAGCAAGATCCAGGACAGCCACCAAAGCTACACAGAGAAACCCTGTCTTGAAAAACCAAAAAAAAAAATTTAAAAAAAGATAATCATAATGAAAAATGGGAACAAATATTAACTTCCTAAAATATAACAGATATATAGGACATGTAAAATATTGATAAGGAGATATATCATTTAAAAGAAAAATTGGTAAAAATCTGCCTTTTCTAAAAGTGATTACATTACTCAGATTTCTGTTTCTGTGATAAAATACCATGATACAAAGTAATTTAAAGAACGTGTTTATTTTGATTTATGATTCCCTAGGTCTAGTGTGGGGTGCATAATAAAAGGGCATGACATTGTAGCAAGAACAGGAAGACTCCTACACACAGGAAGTAGAGAGCAAACAACAAGTAGGGCCAAACTTATAAACTCTTAAATCCAGGCCCTCTGTCTCATACTTCCTCTAGCAAGGTTTTACCTCCCTATTACTTTCCCAAACAGCCTCGCAAACTGGGGACTGAGTGTTCATATCTATGAGCCCATAGGGAACATTTTGCATTCAAACAACCACATTAATTATATTCCTAATGATAAAGAAAATGCTTTCACGTGGTGGAAAATAAGTGAGCATAGTTTGGTGTCCTCTTCCCACATCTCTCACTAGAGGACTATGTGAGCATGCTAAGAAAAGGCAAGAAATTTGAATCAATCTTTCTCATCGGGATAATGCTATTTGCTAGTTCCTAAAAGACCCCATATATCAGGCTATCCATAGCAAAAGGAACTGGTGGCAAATTCAGAATCCGTGGTGTTGTGGGGGAAATGTTCCCTAGAGAATGTCACATCATATTTATATGACTCTAATCTGTCTCTTCTGCACAACATATGTTCCCGTTTCTCCGTGTGCCTTGTGAAAGTTTGCCTTTTGATCAGTGTTATCTTGCTTACCTTTACAATAATATATGTGCTTGATCAGATCCTTTCTGCTGTTTCTTTCCTATTTCTTTCTCCCACTCTCCTCCCCTCTCTCTTATTTCTCTATTTTGCCCTCGTTTGAGCAAATAAACAGTTACTCTTCTGTTTCTCTTTTAGCATCCTGTTTCATGTTTAAGAAATGCTAAAATGTAATTGTAAATTTTCTAACTATTTTAAACTTGTCATTTCTTAATGACTGCTCTTAGGATTATAATACCTCTCTAACTCTCAAAATGCACTTCAGGTTAATATTGACAATTTGTTCCTTTGAATTAAGTAAGTATCTTGCAATATAGCTTTGCATTCCTATCTTTTGTGCTATGGTTATATAATAAATATAGATTGCATGTATATTTGTAAAAACTCAGCACTTAAATGTAATAGTGACTCTCTTAGACTTTTCCTAAAATAAAAATGATATGTATCTACAGTATTCCTCCAAAACTCAGCTTTTTACTTTCTGCAGCCATCTATAGTCAGAAAATATTAAGTAGAGAATTCTATAAGTAGAGTTCATGGCCATATATTTACACAGTACATTGCAGAGGATGATCAAAACTCATCCATTTCCATTGCAATGACACTTAGGCTATCTTACCCTCTATTCACTACCCATCCATTAATCAATATTCCTCTTGTTATCTCATTGTCTATCAGAACATCACAGTGTTGTGTTAAAGTTGTCTAACACATCACCGTGGCTTTGTCATTCTTTACTGAACACCTCATTATGTAGACATCTGTCCTATAGCAGTTTCCTTTGAGGTTCAAGCCTTCTGTTTTGGAGGGAAACATCTTAAGTCATAGTATTTAAAAGAGCAATGATACAACTGCATATTTTAGGACAAGATTTTTACAAAGAGGTCAAGTATCAAGTTGTTCTATGAGGAAGTGAAATATTCCATCTGTTAGGGAAGTAAATTATTCAAAATAGCGTCAGGAAGCCCCTGAATCTGACTGGATTCACAAGGTCCCTTCCTCCTAGAATATAAGCAGTAAAGGCTGCTGAGGGTCACTCTCAGACCAACTGAGCTAATTGGAAGAGGGTCAGACCAAGCAGCCTGGAAGAAGCAAAAACAAGTACCCGAAAGAAGCAGAGACCCACTTCCGGAAAGGACACCCTCAACGCTTCTGAGATGCCTGCAGCTATACGGTGTGCTCCAGGTTTCCAACTTCTATGAACTGTCACTCATGCTGGGGTTTTGGTAATGCAGCTTTCTTTGAGTCATCTCTTCTCCTATAAGTAGCCTCTCACCCATATCCCTACAAGTAATCTGAATAAAACTCACTGCTTTACCAAGTTGGACTTTGGTGGTATCAGCTTCAAGTCATCATCAACTCCCTATCTTGGGTGAAGCAGATGCTTTTTCACACATTCCCAGGAACAGTGCTTCACTACAGCATCATATCACCTCACATCATCAAAGCAAGAGTGAACACAATGCCTAGAGAGAGATCACAGTCACATAACTTTTATTGTGGCATATTGAAATGGTAGTTCAATTTTATTGGTTATTGGCGTCAACCACTTACTGTGTTTACTGTATAAATTAAACTTAGTTTAGCATGTATCTAAGAAAAAGCACCAAATACAGAATGCAATATCATTTACTACTTCAGGCATTAGAGACCTTGGAATATATATTCCCTAGTGGGTAAGAAGGATTCTGTATCTATGTATCAGTCTTAGACTTTAGATATGTAGATTACGTGTGTAGATAGACTGTTACATAGGTCCATATACCAGTATGTATCCATTACACAGACGTATATCCCTTCAAGGAAAAAAGTACATATACATAAAAATACAATTTTATGTTGCTCAGTGCATTTCCATTACTGATCACCTTCATCTTGTATTTGGCTTAGCACCTGCTATATTTTAAGTCTTCAGAATCATTAGTGTTTGCAGTAATAATAAATGAGTTTGCTTGACATCTATTTATTATTTTTTTTTAATTTCTTTCACTTTTTATTGTTTAAATATATATAGCTTCACAAACTAGATCACTTTAACTATTAAACATGTGTAATAGATTAACATTAAGTATATTCAGAGTGTTTGTACGCCAGCCCTAATATTTCTAGGACTTTCTATTCATCTACAGCAGAAACTCTGTATCCATGAAACTTGTTTTCCTCT
The DNA here is from genome assembly GCF_004664715.2 of Peromyscus leucopus. NCBI lineage: Eukaryota > Metazoa > Chordata > Mammalia > Rodentia > Cricetidae > Peromyscus > Peromyscus leucopus. Next base: position 43,536,026 of record NC_051084.1, read on the forward strand.
CTCTACCCCAATGGTAATCCCTATTTTCTGTCTTTATGAATTTGCCTACTCTACTAATTCCTGTTTGAGGACATGTCTATTAAAGTCCTTTACCCATCTTTGTTTGTTTGTTAGTTTGTTTTTAATCTTGTTGAGTTTTAGGAGTCCTTTCTGTATTCCAGAGAGTGGTCTCTTTTCAGGTAAATGATTTTCTCCTATTCTGATTGAGGTTTTTTTTTTTTTTTTTTTTTAACTTCATATTTTCCTTGGACAAACATCTTTAATTTTGATGAAGTCTAGTTTATGTGTGTTACATTAAAGTTCAGGTCAAACCCACAGTCAAAGGCTTCCATTTGTATTTTTGTGAATTTTACACTTAGATCTTACACTTTAGACTTGAACACATTTTGGATTTCTCTGATGAACATCAATCTTTTGTCATCAGAATATAATGAATGTGGATCCTTTCATGCCCCAATAATCTTAGTACTGTTGTCAAATAACAGCTGACAACATAGGTAAAATTTTAATAGCTCTTTTCTTTTTTTTCTTTTATTTTCAATTCAGGGTTTCTCTGTGTAACAGTCCTAGCTGCCCTAGCTCTGTAGACCACGCTGGCCTCAAACTCAGAGAGCTCTACCTGCCTCTGCCTCCCAAGTGCTGGGGTCAAAGGCGTGCGCTACCACTGCCTGGCCAAATTTTAATAGCTCTTATTGAATATGTTCTTTGACAATTTCACACATGTATACGATACATTCTGATTGCTATAACTTCATCCGCTGCCATCTCCCTCCTCTATTGATATATTTCCACCTTCTTCCTACAACTATCTTTCCTACATTCTTGCTTTAGTTTGTTGTTTTTGTTCTGAGGCCCACTGAATGTTACCAGGATTATTTGTGCGACTGTGGAACTGGAACCCGGTGGGCTGCACAGTGGGAACACAACTGAAGAAAAGGGCCACCTCTTCCCCATCATCCATCAATAACCTGTAGACTGAACTGCTTTGCCTGTTCCCTTGCTCTAAGCATTTGCTTATGCCAGTTCCATACAATATTGATTACCGTGGCCTTTGGTGCATTTTGACATTAGGAACTTGATAATCATTCAGCTTTGTGACTGCTTGGACTCTCTGTAGCCTGTTAATATTCCAGAGGAACTTTGGGATGGTTTTCTTTATTTCTTTTCTCTTTCGTTTGGCCTTTTATTAACTCTTAAAGTGGTATATAAGATAATCGTTTTATTACATTTTGTTCATTGCTCAGCATTATTTTCAAACCTACTATTCTTTCTACTTTACTACACTTTCTTTTTGCCCCACCTCCACTATCGAAAACTGTCCCATTTCTGATTTCATATCACATGAATATATATTATTATTAATAATAATTAATAATTAATAATCATTAATATATAATATATATTATTAAATCCTGATGGTGGGTTTGTACCACAAACCTTAAAAGGTCTTATTAATAATAAAAAAATAAAGAGCCAGATAATGGGGTGAATGCTGAAAGAGCAAAGAAGCAGAGCAAGCCACAGCCAACCTCATCTCACCAACTCCTCTGACTGAAAGCCTGAGTCCTCACCCGAAACAGTCTTAGCTGAACTGCTGCTGCCACTAGTTTACCTCGAGGAAATCCTCAGTCCAAAGAGAGAGAGTTCCTGTTTACTCATGCCTTTTATACCTTTCTGTGCCCTGCCATCTTCCTTCCTTCCTAGTGCTGGGATTAAAGCTGTGTGCCACCATACCTGACTCTGTTCCCAGTGTGGCCTTGAACTCAGAGAGATCCCGATGGATCTCTGCTTCCCGAATGCTAAGATTAAAGGCATGTGCTACCACTGCCTGACCTCTATGTTTAATCTAGTGACTGACTCTGTCCTCTGATCCCCAGATAAGTTTATTAGGGTACACAGTATATTGGGGCACACAATATACCACCACATGGGTTTATCAAATTTTTTATAATATCTTATTTTTTTAGTTTTGGGTGTGTGTCTATGCATGTCACATTACAAGCATGGCAGTCAGTGGACAACTTGCAGGAGTCAGTTCTCAACTTCTGTCTTGTTGGCTTGGGGGATGAAATTCAAATCATCAGTCTCGCCAGTGAGTGCCTTTACCCACTATGGATAATCTTGCTAGTCCAAAGTATGTGTTTTTCTATTTTATAAACACTGTTGTGCCTTTGAGAGAGATTGCATTGGATCTGAAAATGTCTAGATAATTCTGACATCTAAGATACAGTTGGTGTGTGTGTGTGTGTGTGTGTGTGTGTGTGTGTGTGTGTGTGCATGGTAGTTTTTCATTTATTTTTAATTTCTTTATTGTATTTAAATATGTTTTATAGTTTGATGCTAAAGAGTATTTTGCCTCCTTAGTAAAACTAACATCTAATTATTTTCTCTTTTTTATGGTATATATATAAAGTTGATCTCTTAATACCCACCCCCAAATGTTGACATTGTCAGTGCATAAATAGCAATGAATAGGTTAAGCCTGGTGGTGGATGCCTATAATACCATCAGTCTCAAGCCTGCATAACAAGCAACTGATTTTTTTCCTGGTGTTGATATTTGTGTTCCACCACTTATTGGAGTTTATTTAATAGTTCTAATCATATTATTTAGAATCTTGTGCCTTGCTATATATAATATTACAGCTTCTGAGGAAAAAGTGATTTTATCTTTTTCCTTCTAAATTTAGAGATCTTTTGTTAATTTTTCTTGCCTAATTCTTTAGTCCAGAACTTCTAGGATTATGTTAAACTGAAGTCAGCTTTCAAGTAGTCTTTCTGGTTCTTCCTGATTGCAATGAGAATATTCCATTTCCCACCATATTCTGTAATAGTAGCTATACATTGTTATGCAATCTTTATCATGTTTGAAATTTAATTCTATTTCTTACATATTTTTTTTGTGATCAAAGAGCATCAAGTTTTGCCAAAACCTTTTCCAGCTTCAACTATGACAGCTGTATGTCTTGGTCTTCTATCACTAAAATACAGTATATTTCAATAATTGATTTTCATATTTTGAACTATCCTTGCATTCTTGAAATAAACTATTTTTCATGGTTTATGATTATTTTAATACGTAACATGTTCTATTTGCTGGTACATTAGTGAACCATCAAGATTTATAGGAGAATTGTTTCTGATTCTGTCATAAGAAAATGTTACCTTCATAGACAAGTTGAGAAATACCCCCTCCTGTTTTTTTTTTTTTTGTTGTTGTTGTTGTTTCGAAGGAGTTTGTATAACATAGTTTTTGACATTCATTCAGTGTTCTAATATGGATCTGGGAAATTTACTGCCCAATAGTTTTGCTTATTTGACCAATGGTATGTATCAATGGGTTTCTCAACCTTGAGACAGGAAGGAAAATTCTAAGGACAACAGGAAAAGTGTAATTTAACTAGTTACAAAGAAAAAGGAAAAAAAAAAGCAGCAACGTGGCTACAGCTGCAGATTGACTGGGGGTAGACTACGTGGGTGTAATTGCTAAAGAGATTGGTACCATTAAAGGAATATTTCACTCTTGGAAAGGAGATTTGAGAACAAGGCTCCACCCATAAAACCTTCCAGCTTGTGAAAATTCAAGTTCGTTAGAATGAGAACTCCAAAACTAAGTAAGAAGGGTTCTGAGGGGTTCCCTATCTCCACAATGATCATCTAAGAATGCATTTCAAGTTCGTCTGCAAAGGCACACAGATGATGTTGTGGCTGTGGTAGAAAAAGGCCACACCACACCTCAAGATGGAAGTATAAACTGTCCTACCTGGACATGTGGTGCTGTTTTGTGGCATGTGAGATGCAAGCAGAAGGGCATCATGAATGCTTGTGCTCAGGTTCCCAAAAGCTGAAGCCAGGCAGTGGGTGGCAGGGTTGGGTTTCCTGAAAGGAGGCCCTGAGAAGCTATTTCGTGAAGCTGTGATGATGGAGGCTAAGTTGTAGTGGAGACATCAGGATAGTGACATGCAAGACACATGATGTATTCATGTGACAAAACTAAAGGGCTTGAGTGGATGGAGCCTGCTCAAGAAGGAAGTCCTATGTTCCATGGAAACAGTGCTAAACAAATTGTGCTACCTAAGGCTACTAGAACCCAGATGATGCCATCAAGAGTCCCAGATGTTAGAAATGGACTTATAGAATTTGGCACTTTCCCCACTGGGTTTCAGTTCTACTTTTGTTCAATCTTTCCATAACATGTCTCCATTTTTCTCTTTTGAAACAGGAGTGTTTAATATATGATATGGTTTACTGATCTATGCAACTTTCAAAAAAATGTTCTATGAGCTCATAATTATTAGATGGTTTTTGACTCTTAGAAGAGATTTTAGATTTTGGACATTTTAACTGTAAAACAATGGTAACTTAGACTGAACGCATTTTTACACTGTGAGTCTATGGGAGCTGGGGATGTAAATGGCCCTCATGGGCTTGACTGAATATTTGTTCCTCAGTTAGGAACTGTTTAGAGATGTTGTGGAACTTTTCAGAGGTGAGGCCTAGCTTGTGGAAGTAGGTCACTGAGGACAAGTTTAAGGCTTGCTCCAGTCTGTGACAGTTTCCTGTGTATTGCTGCAACATGAACAAGCATAAGTTTCTACAGTAAGACTAGAACCCCAGATGCCATGCCTTCCCTGTGATGAAACTGTGAACTAAAGCAAACCCATCTTCTCCTTGGCTGTTTGACATTTTATTTATACCAGTCTAAATTATAGATTATTGTCCTTTGTCAGTTTTCACTTGTTTTTATTTTATAGTTAAAGAGATAGATAGATAGATAGATAGATAGATAGATAGATAGATAGATAGAGATAGACAGATGATAGATACTTTCTTTAGTGTTCTGTTCTGTGAAAATACATTTTTCATAGCTATACATTATTTATTATGCTACTATATAATTTTCCACATGGATGTATTCGCTTTACTATTTATGTACTCAATCTAAGAAGTATTAGAAAGTTATAACCAAGAAAAAAGTTCTGAAGCCAGGCTGTCCATTCCTCAATCCCAATATCCTTGGCCAGCACAGAAGATAATAGAATAAAATGCATTAGTTAATATTTCTGTTATTATACTAATAGGGATTCTTAATTCCTTCAAAACCTAAACAATATAAATAATAAATAGTGGAAAGAATATTTAAATACTTCAAATCCTTAAGTATGGCATTTCATATGTTTGTATGTCCATCTTTTTTATAATGTTTTCATAGATATATCAAGAAGTGAATTTGTATGATTTTACATTCTTTTTAGTCAAAATACAATCAGTATTCTGAATATTTGTAATAAGTATTCCCAATATGCATCAATACCTTTCATTTTCCCCATCTGGTGATCTTTTATCATACTTGAATCAATTTTTACACTATCTATATTGCTTAGTTGGCATATTTATTTCTTTTTAATGTAATATTTGCTCTAGCTTTATTATATATTTTTAATCTTTAAGAATTTTGGTAATGATATTATTATCTTTAAACAACTTTGTTCCTCTACCTGTATGTAAGAAGTTGTTAATGCAAGAAAGTATTTCGATTGGAATTGTGTGTGTGTGTGTGTGTGTGTGTGTGTGTGTGTGTGTGTGTGTGTGTTTGCCACAGAGCTACAGTGCATATCTATCTCAGGAGTTGTCTACTTTGGATATTTGTTGTGACAGAGTCTGTCACTGGCCAGGAGCTTGCTAGGAGGGCAATGAGCCCCAGGAACCAACCTGTCTCTGTCTCCACAGTGCTGGGATTATGGATGTGTTGGATGTGTGTTACCATACCCAGCCTTTTACATGGGGTCTTGGATTGGATTCAGGCCCTTAGGCTTGCAAGACAAATTACTTTATGGACTGAGCTGTCTTCCTAGCCCTGCATTAGAATTTGTTGTTTTATTAAGATTTACTGAATGTAAAAAATATATATCTTTAGAAACTAAACTTTTATAATGCCGCATCTTTCATTTTTGTAGCAAACATGTGCCTTTGTGAATTTAGTTATGATAATGTGTAGATTTTACTATATCTCTTCAGAGCAACTTGTCAATCATATGTGTTCAAATTCTGTAGATTCTTATGTCCCTATAAGTTAGATCTTACATACATTTAGATCTTACACACATTTCCTACTTAGTTATTCCTGAAGCATTTAATTTTTTTTTTTTTTTTAGTTTTTTGAGACAGGGTTTCTCTGTGTAGCTTTGTGGCTTTCCTGGATCTCACTCTGTAGACCACAATAGCCTTGAACTCACAAAGATCTGCCTGCCTCTGCCTCCCAAGTGCTGTGATTAAAGATGTGTGTCACTGCTGCCCGGTGCATTTAAACTTTTAATGTTGTGTTCCATAGGGACCTCATGCTGGGTCTCTATTATTTCCATATATTTTGGGTTTGTGCCTTTTAAAGTTTCTATATAGCTTTAGTTTGGTCCTAAACAATAAATCTCCAACACTGAGATGTTTCTTAATGGGATTTCCTTTTCTTATTATAATACATTGTCCAGGACATCTTCTACAACATTAAACAATGTTGAGGATACTTTCATTTACTCATTTTAAAATACTTTTAACTGTAAATATGAAATTGATGCCAATATTTAGTGTTTGTTTATTGAAATTCTAAATGTTTTCTTCTACTTTTACCATGTAAGGTTTTACCAAATGGTGTGTAAAAATCTACTGATATTATTAAAATTTCTTTTTATCTATTATTAACATTTCTTTTTATCTATTATATAAAAGATTCACTAATTAATTTATTCTTTATTTCTAGCACCCCATTACATATTGCTATTAAATCTATATGCTTAATTTATTTAATCACATCATTTATATTCGGTGTCAACCTTGATTATAGGACACATTAACCATATATGAGAAAAAGAGCCTCACGACAATGGACAAAAGGTCTAATTCATCATTTTCACCTGCTTATTTTCTATAATTGTATTACTGTTTCTTCACCTATTTCTGTATAAGAGCACAAGCCAGGCCAGCTTTCTGAATGCTACAACATGACTAAATATCATTTATGCTGCTTCTCCAGTGTTATTTTCCCACAAATTGAATATCAATTTTTCGTGTGTAAAGGGGTCTTAGGAAGAGAAGTTGCTGAGAAGCAGAGTGATAGCTCTGTCTTCATTCCCTGTTTTCTTCCCTTCCTCCTCTCTCTCCCATCTCTAGCCCTTTCTTGCTAGTTACCTCCTGTGCTTTCGTTTGTTCTCAAAGATAACAAAGAATTGCCTTGCACTGATATAACCTGGTCCCGAACCTCTGACCTCCAGTTCCTGTTGTGGTAGAATGCATGCCCAAGGGTTTAAAGTCCCTGTCAAGACATACAGATATCAAGGGAATTAGATCAGTCTACAAGCACCTTGTTCAGCACACAGCAAATAATTTTACTAAACAAAATGTAATGAGAAGAGTCTATGCTACTAGGCTAGGTCATAGGGAAGTTAAGGAAAAGAAAATTCAGTTCAGGCATTCAAAGCAGATTTCCAAGGAAGTCACACATGTATTCAGAGACTGTTGGTAAGGTGGACAGTGCTACATACAGGTAGAAAAATACTTCAGAAAATGATACTAGCAGTGGCTATGGAAAGGAGAAAAGGCTGCATAGAGTGCTGGACATTTATTCTGCAAGCTATAATTCTCCTTACTAAGTACCTGTGTGAACAGTTATGTTGATTTCCCTTTTTAATCTTAGCAATTAACAGCATTTTTTCATTGCTTGGCTTGGGCATTTACATTCACAGATAATAATTTCTTTACTGTTCATCTATGTGTTCATTTACATATGAACATAGGTCTTTAAATTTACCAAAATATAGTGATCACATACTATGGGCCACTATTTGGTTCTACAAGAAGTAAATCTCACTAGTTCACTTGACCTGACAACATTTACTCTGTACTGGCAGACACAACCATGAACCAAACTCTCTAGGGTAAAATGCACAATTAAAAGGCACAGGACAAACTCATGTGTAACATAATCTTATAATTAACTGCATAGCTAGAGACTTTGTTACAGATTGAAAGGGAGGTCTGTGAAATTGTACTCGAACTGGGGCCTAAAAATCAGCAAGGTAAGGGAAGGACAGCATGGGTAGAGACTCTGGGGCAGAAGCATGGTGCTGGAGGGTAAGCAAAGGGAGGAAAAGTTAAGGGATGCAGATGTGGCACGATTCTGAAGAGTGAAGAAGAGCTTGTGATTGTTGGGTCTTGGTGGCCTTGGTATTTATGTCCCTTCTCAAAACAATGGGAAGCTCAGAAGGCGATGAACATCAGAAGAGACAATTGAGTTCATGGTGGTTGGAGTATGCCAAACACATTTAGGGTTTCCAGGCTCCCAGATCTCTGAAGCCACTTCCTTGTGTTAAATTCCCTCTTCCGGCCTTTTGTGGTGACTCTGGAGCTCACTGGGATGCGCTGGAACATGCATCCAGTAGTTTCTATCTGCTGGCATTTTCTTAAGTGCTTCACATATATAATTTAATATTTTCACCATTCTTATAGGTTAGCGTCTCTCAGATCTTCGGATCACAAATGTGGGACAACAGGAACTAGAAAATTTAGATAACATGTCTGATGTCCTAGAGGTATAACATCTACCATTAAGTTAGGTTTCTGGTAACGGTGGCATTTTTCCCCACACTAATTTGATCTTTTTTTTTTTTTAATCTTTAATAGTTTTTTTTGCAAGATACCCTCTTAAATTTGTAGAAGCAAATATTTCATGTTAAACTGGACTGATATTTAAAACTTCCTGCATGACATATGATTTTTTCAGTTCTGGAATTTTTCTAGTTTGTTTTGCATAAAAGTATAGAGAATCAATTGTGTGGTATAGACAGTCTTATAAAAATCTTTATTTTAATGAAATCGTTAAATATTTTAGGGACATTTTTGGCTTAAAATAAAGCATGTTGCGCTGAGGCATTCATCTCTCAGAACCATCATGATAAGTTTTTGAGTCATAAAATTCTGAGATGTCCATGCACTTAAAATTTTTAATTTACAGGTACCCCAAATATCAGTAGGTAAGATAGAGTTCTGTCAAATTTGCTATTCTCTAAAGAAGGGTATTCTATTTTAAATGTATCGAAAGTGCATAGTCTCACTATCCCCTATACAGTCTTTGTAACAGTTACACATTGGTAAATGTTATTTAAACCATGACTTTTGATCTATACTGTTTTAATACAATTTATTTCAAATCACCTTACTGAGAGAACATTTTTCAAAACAGAAAACAATGTGGTATTCAAAATATAGAGCTACTAGTTAAATGCAGATTAATTTTTTAGCAAGAATTCCTATGCAGTCGGCAGATAGTTCCCACATCCCATTGTGATTGACAAGCCTGACATATGGAATAGTTCACAAATTCCCAGGTGACTGACAGATGGAGAATAGAAAGGCGGATAAAGTTGCCTAGAGAGCTGAGGATGATTTCATATTCAGCGGTTTTGATCAAAAGGATTCCAGATCTCACACTAAATTTAGCACCGCTGGCAATTAGTGCGTGATTTATTCAGTCCTTTCATTTGCTGGTTGACAAATGGAAAACAAGCACAAAATTAAAAATAAGTTTATTTCCAGCATTTCGGATATTTAAAATGTGTGTGTCTTTGTTTGCACATAAATTAACATGAGATGAATTTATAGTGAGATGGAATCCGAAATGGAGGCGCAAGCAATAAATAAGAGCGTTTTTGTGTGTCGTGCGGGGCAGAACAGGTGTTTGAATTAAGAAATACTAATATGTTTAGCAGCACGGCTCCACCTTTAGCATTGGGAGTTGATGGTTTCCTAAATTTAGAATAGTCTTCCCACAATTTAGAGGTTTCGTTGTTTTTTTTCTCCCATAAGCTTCCCACATAGGTGACCATCTGTATGACAATATTAATGTGTTTCAGACTAATAACAATAAAAAGTCAAAACACCCAGTCCTGCTGTTCTTGTGCACTGTGACGTGGGCCTGCGTGCTTCTCCTGCTTCTGGGTACCCACGGTGAAATCGCAGCAAACTCTTCCCTTTGTCCCCCCTCTGACACACTTAGAACTGGGATCCCGAGATTTCAACCTTTTCTTGTGCTATTTTCAAGCTAGACCGTGCAAAATTCTGCTTCCACTCCCTCTTCTATTTCATGGAACAGCAAGAGCAGTGCAACGTGCAGAGAGAAACCTTCTGTTGTGTTACTGAAGTCGGAGCACACCCATCTCACATCTACAGTTGAAGGACAGCACGCCGGCAGATAGCCCCTCCCAGGAATCCAGAGAGGCAGGGGCATTTAGAAGCACATTGACTAAGGATAGATCAGAATGAATTGAGCAGGATCCCCATTCTCCTGTTGCGAGGAGTAACAATCATCATGTCAGAAAGACCCTGTGATTTCAGAGTAGGTGTGTATCTGTCTATCTCCTTTTCAGAGATTCACCTGGTACTAATAGAGGTGCTTAGAAAGATGAATGAATTCTCAAAACACATGGAAACCAGGATGGTATCTCTGAGTGGGGAACATCAGCGTTCTTAATTGCACAGCCGTGACTCATTGAGGTGGCTTGACATCAAAACCAAACCAGGGCAACTTTCTGAGGGTGCTGAGCCAGAGAGGGAAGCCCCTGAGACTTGGGACCGAGAGGGCAGGTGTTTGGGATGCTTACAGGTTTTCTTATTTGATTTGTATTCCAGGTCTGACATTCAACTTTATTTGTATTCGTTATTCACAGTGGGAACCGGAATGGTTTCTAAAATAGCATAAAATCCACTTAAATTATAATGGAAAGAATCGTGCGCAATGTGATGCTTTAATTACTGTTAAGCTAACCTTGGGATATGGGAAATGTCAATTTTCATTGGCCACATGAAGGCTGAGCCCAGGATTTAGCCTGCAGTTATGTGCAACCAGTAGGGGTGCGGCTCATGGGCACAGCCTGCCTGAAGAGCCCCCACAGTGCTTCAAATCTGCCTCTGCCTCCCCCCCACACACCCTGGGGCGCTATCACCTTTTTATTACTATTTTCTTCTTCCTCCAAAATGCTCTCCCTCATTCTCAGCAGCAGCTGAAAGACATTTCCCAGGTGAATGGCTTCAGGTATGTCATGTGGGGTTTTTTGTTTTTGTTGTTTTAAATAGTCCCACCTCAAGTGAAATGTCCTGGGTGGTACACCTACCCAGACAAGGAGAGGGGAGTCCATAGGCAAAGGTCTCTTCATGCTGAATGTCCTATTTCCCCCTTGAAGCCATTAAGGGTCAGTTGGCTTCTTGTCCTCTCTCTTCTGCAGGCAACATTACTGCTTCTGAGCAATCAGCTAGTAATTCTGGATCACCAAGACAACATGCAACCTTCCAAAGCAACAAGCAAACAGGAGAAATCACCCAAATGAATAGAGTCAGCCTATTTCAAGAGCAAGGTAGTGTGTGGGGCATTGTATGAATATACCTAAACGACAACTGTGAGTTTCAATTTATCCAAAGTGTGCAAATTTAATCTATGAATTAGCTATGAGAAACACATATGCAATATTTTCTATTAATTCACAGGTACACAAACACACACAGGTACATATCCTTGTATAGACATTTGTTACATGGTTTATTTCCAATGAGTCTAAATATCACTGTAATTACACATATTTTCTCTTTGGGCAAATTTACCAAAAGACATCTTGAAGATATTAATACGTTGCTGTCATCAAAGAACTATTCCTTGCCCTCCAAGCCCATCAAAAACATTTATTACCTCATTTCTAGAGTACTGTGCTATGAGATAAAGGGGGAAATATGTTTCCAATGAAGATCAGGCTTATAATGAAAATAGGATGTAGCTAGATGGAAGGGTGAAAGGATGAATAGATACATAGAAGATAGAAACACATACAAAATGATAACCATGGACAATGGATATAGCTCAGGGGCAGAACATTTTCCTAGCATTTATTAGACTCTAGTTAAATCACAGAAACTTTTTAAACATTAGTGTACCTATATAGCACAGCCTTATTAAAATAAACAATTAAGAGTTTCAAATATATATGACATAATTAGAATTATTTGCATAAAATTATCATGCTTTTCTTTAAAAAAAAATCTGAATTCTGGAGAACTATTTTTGCAAGACAGGGAAAGAAGAAAGAGAAGTCAAGATTCCTCTTGCTAGGTGAGAGAGGCTCTAACAAGGATGCAGGTGCATCATGCAGACCAGTTTCTTAGCTCATTCCAGTTCCATCAGCAGCCAGCACCTGCTAATGTGTGCTCTTCTTCAGAAGTTGTTTGTGTCATGGGAACTCACCAAAGCCTCTCCCAGATAAGTGGAAGACAGGGAAGAAGAGATGCTATGAAAACAGTTGTCATCTGTCTCCCATTCATGACACCACTCAAAGCACTAAGGTCAAAATGTAAAATTTGACAAAAGAAAATGCATCCAGAGAATGGACTGTATGAAAGAAGGCACTATACAACAGAATCAAATAGAAGACATATAAAGATGCGGATGTTGTATATTATTTGGTGTGGGGAAAAATAGATTCTTGCTAGGACCTGGAAATTGAAACCCGTCCAATTATAAGTCACTAAAATATGTGTGCTCTAATTAATTAAAACATGAGTGTGACTGTCCAGTGGTTCTCAACCTTCTTAATGCTGAGACCCTTGCAGTTCCTCTTGTTGTGGTGACCCCCCAGCCATAGAATTATTTTGTTACTACTTTATAACTAACTTTGCTACTGTTATGCATTGTAATGCAAATATCTCACATACAGGAAATCTGATGTATAACCACTTAAATGGGGTCACAACCCACAGATTGAGAGGTACTGTTATTCCAACCAATATCTACAACTTGATATTTTTAAGAGAATCAATGTCATAAATACTACAGCTAAAATATCTTTTATATAATGATCCCCCTCCTTGACTAAGAGGAAGCATTCTACAGATTGCAGGGGAGGCCTGGACAGGAAACAGAATGAACTTTTGCACATGATGTTTTTCCTGTAGGTAAGTTAATCATCAATTTAAACTCATGAACAACACATTGAGATACTGTCAATAGTAGTCAGTAAAAATCTGAAAATAGTCAAAACTTCTGAAATAAAAATAATTTAAAATTTACAAATGATTATTTCTAGAAAGTTCTATGTGATATTTTCAGACAATACTGGGTGACAGGTAATAAAAGCATGGAAAGTAGAAGTGTAGGAGGAGACTTCATTTGTCATTCTCCATTTTTATTAAGTGAAGAATCACACACTACAGGATGCTATTACATAAAACAAGCTTGAATTCAAAATCTTAACTTTCCACAGTGTGTGTGTGTGTGTGTGTGTGTGTGTGTGTGTGTGTGTGTGTTTCTTTTGCCAGAAATCAAGTCCAGGTCCTGTGGCTAGACAAGCATTCAACCACTGAGCTAAAGCCCCACCCCTTTCTTCAAATTTTATAAAAAATTTCATCACAAAGAAATGATAACTGTTGGAGAAGGTAGGCATGCTTACCCTGATTTCAGTACTGCACAATGTTTGTATATGTTGAACCTGCGCAGAATGCCTTACAAGTATGTACCTTTTTTTTTTTTTTTTTTTTTTTTTTTGGTTTTTTCGAGACAGGGTTTCTCTGTGTAGCTTTGAGCCTTTCCTGGAGCTCACTTGGTAGCCCAGGCTGGCCTCGAACTCACAGAGATCCGCCTGGCTCTGCCTCCCGAGTGCTGGGATTAAAGGCGTGCGCCACCAACGCCCGGCATATGTACCATTTTTATGTGTCAGTTAAATATATAATCACTACGGAACTCTCCAATAGACCAAGTAGATCCTTAAAACTATTGACTTTGCAAGAAGTTTGAATAAATATTTATTTCACTTTTACCTAATTAAGTGAAACTATGAATATTGTAAATACAAAACATAAATGAAAACTCTACAGAGGTTGGAAAGGAAACGTAGAGACTAACTGAGGACTCAGATAACTGAATATATTAATTATTTTTGCATTATTGTGACAAAAATACCTAATAGAAACCACCAAAGAAAGCAAAGGTTTCTTTCCACTGATGCATTAGGAATCTTAATTCACCATGGAGAGAGAGTGCATGGTAGTATAAATAGCTCCCTTCAAGGAAGGAGCTGGTTGACCCAAAGCAGGAGACATAGGCATGAAACCCGGGATACATTTTATATTCAAATGCCCATCGTAGATAACCTATATTTGTCATCTTGGACACATTTCCTAATGGCTCAGATTCTTGAAAACAGTCATCCAAACATGGAATAAGAGGCCAACGAGGACAATGGAGGTATTGGAAGCAGTACACTATACAGTGATGACAGCCATGGGTTTTTGTTGTGATATTTAAACTTATAGAAAAACTAGAAAAAAATAAATTAATGCCAACTGGAACAGAAAAATAACCCACCACCCCAAGCTCAATATCCTTAACTAAACAACTTAAACAGGCTAGTCTCAATGGCACACAGCTGTAATTTCATAACTGGAAACATAGAGGCAAGGTATTTTCAGTGAGTTTAAAACCAGCCTGCACTACAGGAGACTCAGGATTTGTGCTATGTTTTGGGGTTTTGTATATATAGCTGCTCTTCTAGATGGCTCAAGTTTAGTCCCCAGCATCCAGATAGGTGGCACAAATCACCTGTACCTCCAGATCCAAGGGATCCAAGAGCACTAAACATGCCTTTAACACAATACACATAAATAAATAATGAAACATTTTTAAAAGATAAGCAAAATACTTTATTAATTTATCAGACAATTATTGCTTTGTATTTCTACACACAGAGATAAAACTCCTGTGACTGTCCTCACACATGCAAGCTTAGTGGGGTACTCAAAGTTCTACCTGGTAGAATATAAGGAGGTAACTGGATTCCACTGCCTGGTGGTGACAGAGAAGGCTGAATAGGAAGCTTTAAAAGACTCCCCTCACACATTACCTGCATGACCACAGATGCCACACTTTGGGGAGCAGCTTTTGGACTTCCTTCAACATTCTACTTGGCTGTTGTCAAGGAGGCACAGTGGAGAGATAAATTGTCTTCCGATTAAACAAAATAATAGAGAACTGACCTGCTAGCCAGTTCCCACTTCCATAATATGCAAACAGTGGGCATGAAGTGAAGACACTGAACTTATTATCCCCAATAGTAGAAGCAAGAGGCGCTCCACCGCAAGTCAAAAAGTACACAGACAAACTGGACATCCCACCACATCTCCCAAGAGAAGTAATGACTCCCCATAATAAAAAGAAGTTGCAAAAAGACAATCGCTTCACTAAATAAAAAGATCTATCTTTTAATGAAAAACTCAAAATGTTTAATTTTCATTGAAAAGTGAGAACACATCAAAATTCAGAAAGATCATTTAAATATGGGTGCTCTATGTGAAGATGAACACATGGTAGAACTTGTTTCATAACGATGGTAAGAAGTCACCATGGAAAATGATCCAGTGAGCAATGGCAAACACACATGAAACAGAAAACCACAGGGGTGAAGAAATAACAACAACAAAACAAAACCTAAGGGAAACAAATTGAAGGCAAAAGGCAAAACAGAAACGTTAGGCCTCAAAACACAACTGATAACAGCTATGCTTCTAGAGATCTGGAGCAAACTTCTTGGCCACAGACTGGCTTCAGCCATCTGTCCCAAGTTGCAAAGTAAAGAGATAAACAATAGTGAGAACATGTGAAAAGAGATTGAATTTCTCATATGGGAAAGAGGAACAGATAAAGGGGTGCCATCAGCATAGGAAGTCCATTTGGGAGTACTGATAAGAACTTTGGTTTTTAATAAAGAAAGAATTGAGAGAAGATGTGGGAAGTATGCGTAACTGGTTGTCTTGGTCAGCTTTTCGTATAGTTGATCATGGTTCTGTTTTGGTATAGTTTATCAGTTCAAAGGCCTTTGCACTGCCATAATTTGCAGACATCAATATGGCTCCCATGAAATGACTGCCATTGTTCTGGGGTTCATCCTGATCATAATTATAGATGATTCCATTAGTTGGGTTGCTAGTCTGTTCTGAGAGACTTAGATGGTTCTAGAAGGCAAGGTGCCACAAGGTATAGGAGAACAATGGGAGACCTCCAGCATACTTAAATGTCTACAACAAGACATTGTACATATGGATTGTAAGAAGTTTCAGTTACTCTCATCTTGGTACCTCCTCCCTTTATGGGGGATAACACTGGTTAAATATCATCAGTTTTTAGATAGATAAATCTTCAGTGATTACATTCCTAAGCAGGAATGTGACCCAAGGTAAAAAAGACAGATACAAAACAAAGGTGTCTATCCAGTGTTTAGTTGCCCTGTGTGCTATGTAAGTATCCATGTTTTTAATAAAAACCTGTTTTTGAGTGTCTGTTGTAACAGTATTTGTGGCTAAGGAGACAGTTCAGCAATTAAGAGCACTTTATGCTTTTGCAAAGGACCTAGATTCAATTCCAAGAATTGCAATGTTGACTTACAACTACCTGCAACTGCAGTTTCCAGGGGATTTGTCCTCTGCAGGCAGCAGACATGCACATGGTACACATACACACATACAGGCAAACATTCATAAACACAAAACAAAAAATTTAAAAGAACAATCCTATATGGCTAGACTCCATAGCAGAATTTGGAAGTCAGGGTTC
The DNA here is from genome assembly GCF_004664715.2 of Peromyscus leucopus. Taxonomy (NCBI): domain Eukaryota; kingdom Metazoa; phylum Chordata; class Mammalia; order Rodentia; family Cricetidae; genus Peromyscus; species Peromyscus leucopus. The sequence goes on from NC_051084.1 coordinate 43,552,658, forward strand.
TCATCATATTGAGCATTCATATCATTGGAGTTCAGTGGAGAGACTAGAAGCTATAAATTGCTTGTGAGGAACCCCTGATATTTTCTAAAATATGTGAGAAAGTAAAGCCTTCAGATTCAAACTAATGAACAAACCCTAAACAATTTAAACCTAAACAAATATGCACTCAAGGCTTGAACATCATATGGAAGGATTAAAAAGGGACATAGAGAGAAGTTTTTGTACAGCGTTGCCATGATGTGTGGTGATGTCTGTGGGTGCCCACAAAGGTTTCCTAATGAGATCTGAGCTTGCTTTACCCAGCAGGGCTGCATTGGAGGAGTGACTGACCACATGCATGGTTACCAGGTGACTGGAAGTGTCTGCACTTGGCTGTGCTAGGGGGATGTCTTTTGCTCCACCCCTTGGCATTCCTATAAAAGTCCATTTAGAAGATACAGGAGGGGCCAGTGGATATTGATTGAGCCCCCAGGCTATCCCGTGTTTCTGTTTCTCTCTATCTTTCTGCCTATTATCTTTTATCCCTCTGTCCTCAGGAGTACCCTTGAGAAAAAGTCAGGGTGGGTCACCCCACAGATGATGGCAGGAGCAGGGTCTGGAGACTTGGCAAAAGGAGAGTTAGGGGGCATCTCATATGTAAGGGGGCATGCCTAATAATGAATGAAAAATAAAGGCAATGGTATTTTATTCTTGGCAGTCAAAGTAAAGTGGCTAAAAGAAATGCTAAAGTAAAAAGGGAGGCTGCAGCAAATCTCTCTCTCTCTATCCAGGTTTCTTTCTTTCTCTCTTTCTATCTATAAAATTAACTGAAAATATAGGATTAGGTATAGGAATATTGGATAAGAAGAATTTCAGAATAAGAGTAGAATTAGGAATATTGGATGAGAGAAACCTTAGGGTAAAATAGAATATGGGAATATAGTGTTAGAAAAAACTTAGAGTAAGATAAAAATGCAACAAAACAGAGGAGCTATGTTCTTGAGACTGTAAGTGTAGACTTCTGGGGAAAATTTGGAGTCATGAAAAAATACTATGAAAGAAAATGGGCAGAAAAAAGGATTCCTGTGGAAGCTTCTAGCCTGTGGACAGCTTAGATCTAAGCCCTGAGTGGCAGGGAATTTTTTTTCCTTGAGGTGAATACAGGTGAGACAAAAACCCCACACTCCACTGATATTGCCACCAGATGAAAATATTATACCAACAGAATAAGTTTCCTCTTGACGATAAAGCCAAGAATAAGGAATAGAAGTCTTGGGGGAAGCACAGTAATTTCTCTCTAAAAAACTGAAAGCTTTTCAGGTCTTTCCTTCTCAGATCACTTTTCTTTCTGTTAGGACAAAATTAGATTCATCTGGAAGGAACATCTATCAGAATAGGGAAGTCACCTGTAATTGCCCTAAAAAAAATACCTCTTGGAACATGGCAAACCCTCTCTGCTAGTCCTGTCTCCCCTTCAAGCCAGTATTAGAAAAACAGCAGACATTTTGGACACTAGCCAGATTCACCTGCAGCTACAGCCTAGTGAGAGATACCTGAGATAATGCAGGTCAGAAGCCCAGCAGGGCCACCTTACCCCAGGGTGGAGTTGTAGCAGAAATGATGCAAGACCCAGGGGAAAAGCTACTGGCATGGAGAAAGCAGTTAGCAGAGACTGCTGTGCAGCATCTCTGAATCTGGGGAGAGGAGACAAGCCAGGACAAAAAGGATCTATCAGGGAAAAAAATCCTGATAAAGCCTTTATTTCAAGTACTTTCATTTTCTTTCATTGTGGTAAGGCTGGAGAGTGAAGCCTGGAAGGATTTTTTTTTTGGTTGTTTTTGTTGTTTGTTTGTTTGTTTGTTGCTTTTGGCACCAAGCACCTATCCATAACCATGCAAAAGTGGGCACCGCTAACTCCAGGGACAGTACCAGATGAAAAGCTTAATCTTGACTCAAAAACCTCCCTTGGAAAAAAGCCTTCATCTTGGTTTCAGTAAGGACACAAACCATGTACAGGGAATCAGGATTGCAGTGGCCATCATTGGTCACAGCTGGGTTTGCTCCTGGACCAAAAAGGCAGCTTGGGAAATGTAGTTTGTAGCAGTGTGATGGTATAGAAAGAGGCAGCTTGTAACAGTCTGGAAAATACAGTTTGTTACAGCATGGTGGTATAGGCAGGCCCTGGAAGAAAATGCAAACAGACCAGGACAAAAGAACTTTCGAATGTTCCCCATAACAGAGGAACAAAAAGCCCAAGGGAAATACTGCTGATACTGCAGTGGCCAAGAACTCTGCTTTTTCAGCTCAAAACATTGCTTTTTCCCATGTGCTGCTAGAAAGCTTAGCTTTACTTTCCAAAAAATGAGAAATAGGTGATGCCTATCAGGAGGCAATTAAGATGCTAATAATTCTTCTCAAGTCATTTTGAAACCCTTAAGAAAGCAAGGTAACTTTCATACATTGGGAAATTTCTTTAGGTATGAAAAACTTATGGGCAAGTAAAAAACTTGGGTCATGCTATGAGATACTAGAGGGACAGATCAGGATAATCAGAGAAATTCTTTGCCTTTTGAACAGCCACCTGCAGATTCCTTTGCAATCTAATAGGGGAACAAGGAAGCATGTATTCAGATAGGAATGACTGCTTTATAGATGGGAACCAAACTCTAGAAAATCTAGTTGTCTTACAAAATAGAGTCACTTCACTTGAAAGCTCCCTACAAGAAAACAATGCTAAATATGAATGCTTGCCTAATGAATGCACTGATGTTTGTGAGAATAGAAGAAAATGTGCTAAGTACTGAAGGTTGAAAAGCTACAACTACAGTCTGGGCTGAATGACTCATGATCACATGTATCACAGCAACTAGTAAAATGGCATCAGGGTTTGAGAAGCTAGTGAATGAAGTAAAAATATTAAATCATGAAAATGTTCTTCCTCAGAGTTAGCTAATAAAAGATGTGTTTCTGGTGGCGCATGCCTTTAATCCCAGCACTCGGGAGGCAGAGCCAGGCGGATCTCTGTGAGTTCGAGGCCAGCCTGAGCTACCAAGTGAGTCGCAGGAAAGGCGCAAAGCTACACAGAGAAACCCTGTCTCGAAAAAACAAAACAAAACAAAAACAAAAACAAACAAACAAACAAAAAAAGATGTGTTTCATGATAAATAAAACAACACATCTATGTTCTTGACTCCTTTGGACAGTAGCAGTTTCTGTGAGCAAAAAAATCATGTCAAAAACATTGGACTAATAAAAATCTTATCAAAGAAAAGGCATTGTTGACAGAGCTCATGGCAGTCAAAAATGCAGCTTTAAAAAATTAAGAAGAGGGAAAATTGTACACTTAGTCACCAAATGAAGCTTGCTGGTTTCCTGAGTTTGGTATGAAACTAACATTTTTATTTGCTTTATCAGAAAAATCTAAGGAATATCAATTATAGATGATTGGGACTAATGATCTACTGAACAATGTTTTATGAGCAATGTTTTACCATAAGAGAAGTATTCATTTCTTCTACTTTTCAAATGAAGTCCAAAGAAATTGCTCTCTGTCTTCTTGGAAGGATAATGTAAATAGTTCTTTTAGGAAATCTCTTCTAGATAAGTGCTAAAGTTTGTAAAATAGTTCTATAGAGTTTCCTTTTGAATATAAGTTTGTGAAAAGCAAAAATATATATAGTAATATTCATGCTACTTGTAAATATGTTGAATGTAAGTTTGTAAAAAGTATACAGTGATGTTCCTACTAGAATTGTTTTTTTTTTATTATCATTTACCTTCAGATATATTTGAACACTTTTTATGATAGATTAAAATATAATTTTATGGTCTCAATGGCCCCTGGAAAATTTAAGCAAAGATGTCATAGTTATAATTAGGGGAGCATTTCTGTCTTCTTCCTAAAAGTTTCCACTCCTCCTCTGTTTCTCTTTAGAAAGGGGTAGACCTTCACAAAGGAGTAGGCCTCCACAGTAAAGTTAGTCTGTACAGAAATTCTATGGCTGTGGTAGGAACACATGTATATATGAGATACTTAAATAGCTAAAAGTTTCTTCATAATTACAATGAATTTTTGTTTTTGTTTACTTGAGTGGATACTTTGAAATGTTGTGAAATGACTGTTTTCTTCTGGAAATCAAAATAGTTTCCTGAAAATTTTATTGAATATCTGTTAGGAGAGAGTTTTTATTTAGAAAAGGCTTGGTGCAGCTAAGACTGCTGTTGTCACCTAGGACCCATTCCAAAAAGGATAATCCATTTTTATTATCCACTACTCCTTTACTGGGAAGTGTGGAAGCTATGGAGATGACTGTGGATATTTGCATGCTCTTAGTAGGAACCTGGGTCAGAGTTGAGTAAGGTCTGTATCTCTTCCTGCCAGAGGCTGGTAGCCAAAGATAGGTAACTTTATTCTTGATAGTTTTTAATGTAAGCCAGAATATGCTTGATGGAAAGTGTATCTCTAAGACTGGTAAGGAAGATTATTTAAGAAGAATGACCTAAGGCAGGCACAGTCTATCTGAGGGGACTGGGGGGCCTTTAGTATATCAATAAGTGGGAAACATGGAGACCCATGGAGTTTTCCTAGTGAGGGCTGAGCTTGCTTTACCCAGCATGGCTGCATTAGAAGAGTGATTGACCACATGCATGGTTACCAGGTGACTGGAAGTGTCTGCATTTGGCTGTGCTAGGGGGATGTCTTTTTCTCCACCCCTTGGCATTCCTATAAAAGTCCATTTAGAAGATATAGGAGGGGCCAGTGGATATTAATTGAGGCCCTCCCAAGGCTATCCTGTGTTTTTATCTGTTTTTCTCCCCTCTACTTTTCTACCTAATATCTCTTATCTCTCCCTCCTTAAGATTACCCTGGGGAAAAAAGTGGGAGTGGGTTTCCCTACAGATATCAAAAGTCTGGATAGATGCATATTAGAACAATATACATAGTAAAAGTTATCCAGAAAAATCTTTAATAAAGTCATTCCTTTATCCCAAATGAATTAAAATCAAAATCTACATTTAAATTCACGGCACAAAAATGATAAAATATTCATGGAAAAATCAAATAAAATCTTATGCTTTGGTAAAGATTTCTTAGACCTGTCACCCAAATCACAAAATAATAAATACTTTAGGTTTCATAAAAACTTGAAATTATCTAAGAAAGACTCTGATGATAACTAAACTAAAAATTGCAATCTGGGAGAAAATATTTGAAAAGCACATTTTTGAGGATGATAGGTAATGAATTTTCAGAACCAAATGATGAAGACATGAATAGTCATTCAAGAAAATTAGTAAAAATTAATGAGATGTTTCACTAAAACAAATACCTGACTGCCAAATAAATACATGGAAAAGACAAGCATATCACCTGCTATTAGAAAAATATAAATAAGAACACAATGAAATGTCACCATGCACATTTTCAAAAATGATATAGTGGCAACATTTGCTTACAGGAAGCTAGACAGTGATCCTCTGAAACTTTGCCAACAGGAGATTCCGTGATGACCAAAGTATATAGTTTGGCAGTTGTTTATAAAGATAAACATACAGTTACCATATGAAACAACTTTTGCATTTATGGGTGTTGAGATAAATGAAAACATATGTAATAGTGTATATATGTTTGTTCTTATCTGATGTTTTCATACTATCAAAAGAGAGAGCAAACCAAAATATCTCTTAAAAGGTGAATGACTCAAGGAACCGAGGCAGCCATGCTGTGCATGCTACTTACTAATGACATCGAGTGAATTACTGACTTGCCCAACTACTTTGAGGAACTCTGAGAATGTTTTTACATTGAGTGAAAAAAAAATAGTGTTTTATATTTGCCAGGGAAGTTTCACCCATGGAATTATGCTCCCTTAAACAAAACTTACACAACAAAAGTACCAGTTTATGTGCCAACATGGATAAGGGAAATATCATAATGTCCTGCCCCCAGATGAAGAGCTATAGGCAAACAATGGCAGCTGAGAAAAGAAGAATCAGTCTTCTCCAGGGCTGAGTACCTTAAAAGGATGTCCCATTCCCAAATCTCAACTGGTCAGTTCTAAACATACATACATACACATACACACACACACACACACACACACACACACACACACACACACATGACACTAAATTATCTCAATGAGGGCTGTCTCCCTTCCTCCCCCCCTCTCTTTGTCTCTCTCGGTCTCTCTGTGTGTATGTATGTATGTATGTATGTATGTATGTATGTATGTGTGAATAGTAATTAAAGAAGAGGCTGTGAATTTGAGAGAGAATGGAGAAGACACTAATAGAATTGGAACAGGTAGAAGTGATGGTAATTATTTGAATATAGTTATCAGGTATAAGATTCTCAAATTATTAAATTAAAAACTACCTTCTTTGCATTTGCTGTACTTGCATTTATGTAAAAATTTTCAAAGTGTCTCATAATGACAAAAATATATGGTAGGTCCACATATTGGTGCCTGGCTTGCATTGGTATGATGAGCAGTCTAAAAGGAAGATGTGTTAAGTATAGTTACAAGAAAGACCTTTGAGCAGATGGAGTAATCTCTGTCTAGCCTCTAGAATGAGGCAGAATCTGCCATAAAATGGCAGAATTATACATGGACTATACACTAATGTCACTTTTTAGATCTTCACAATTGTGCTACACTTAAAGTTATATCCATCAGGTTATATCAGGTGAGTCACACCCTGTACCTTTCTTAGTAACTTTACACCTTCCAGAGAATCTAAAATTATTTCAAAGAAAAAGCTTGAATATAATAACATTCACTCTCAAAACATCAATTCTATTCTAAGAAAGGCACTTTGTCATTGTAGAATAGATGTGGCAGGGACATTCTAAGCCACTGTTTATAAAGATGGTCCTAGAATCAGTATTGCCCTAGCATCAATAATTCCTGGGCTCTTATTAAAATGAAAATCTTAGGGGCTGAGGTGATGACTCAGTTGGTAAATTGTCTGCTAAGCAAGCATGAGGATATGGATTCAGATCCTTGGCATCCATGTAAGAAACCAGGCTAATAGGTATATGCTTGTAATTCAAGCAATGGGAAGACAGAGGCAAAGATCCATGGGATTTGTTGGCCCCACGGCCTCACCAAAGTGGTGAGCTCTAGACTCAGTGAAAGACCCTGTCTCTTAATACACACACACACACACACACACACACACACACACACACACACACACACACACGGTGTAGAGAGTTTGGCAAAGACAATCAACATGGACCTCTTGCCTTCCCACAACATGTGGGGGCAGAGAGAAGAAGAGGAAGTGGGCGAGGGGGAGAAAGAGACAGAGACAGATTTCCATATCTCAGCTAGTCTTCATACCTGATGAGCCAGAAGTTCTGAGAACAGGTCCAGCAGTTTGAGCTTATCAAGCTCTCAGAGAAATACTGACTCATGTTAAAGTTTAAGAACTGCAGGTTTGAATCAATAAACCCTGATCTTGAAAGAAATCATGACTCTAACCTGAAGTCAGATTTTATCCTCCTCACATAACTGTGCACTTTTTCTATCTTATGTGCCAGTGTAGCAAGTATTATAAAGATAGACTATGTATTAAAAGTGTTGTGGTGATTTGAATGAGAATGCCGCCACAGGCTCATATGTTTGAATACTTGATTACTAGTTGATGGGACTGTTTGGAAATTATTAGGAATTGCAGTCTTGGAGGAGGTATTTCACTGGGAGTGGGCTTTGAGGTTTCAAAAAATTCATACCATTCCAGATGTTCTCTATGCTCCCTGCTTGCAGATAGAGATCAAGCTCTCAGACATTTTTGCTACCACATCTTTGCTCTGCGATCATGGACTCTAACCTCTGATACCATGAGATCAAGTATACGCTTTTTTTCATAAGTTGCTTTGTCATGTTTTGTCACAACGATAGAAAAATAACTAAGAGAGATATCCTTATGGGTTTATTTCTCTGAACCATTAAACACCAATGCTAGGAATTAATACATTTAAGAGCTAAAAGTCACTAAAACCATTCCAAATTTATTTCAAAGTCTATAACATTGCTGACATGTCAAGATTCAAAGGATCATCTAATGATGCAAGATCAAAAGTACAATTCTTTGCTATTCAATTCATTGAAATTCTGTTCAATCATATAGCTTGTGTGAAGCTTTCCAATGAGCACACATTCATTTCTATCAGCACAATCATACTTACTTCTGCAATCAATAAATATTTATTCAATAATCTTGATACTGAACTGATCACATTAGCCAATTTTCACAGGAAATTTGTATATGCTGCAGAATTGACTCCACATATGGGTCTGTGGGTTCTGAGAGGTGAAACATATGACCTGATGATTTGTATGAGTTTTCAGACTCGAGTTAAATCAGACTTTCCCATTTCAAACATAGTGCCTTTGCCAGTCACAGGAAGGTGTTCTACAACAACAAGGAAAGCAATATTTTAGGACCAAGTAGCCAGTCAGGCTTTTATAAACTAAACCATCAACCTTCTAACCACTCCTTGATCAGATGGCAATGAATACATAGAAAATGAAAAGTGTGTGTGGCGGGGTGTGTGTGTGTGTGTGTGTGTGTGTGTGTGTGTGTGTGTGTGTGTGTGTGTAATCAGACACATATAACAAAATTGGTATCTTATATTGGAACGCAGATTTGCATCCAGAGCTGAAGCATCAACAATAAACAGTCACTACTCACATTACATGGAACACTCCTTGAGAAAAGCTGGATTTTATGTTTCCTTTGTTAAGAATATAAAGAAGTAAATTTTAGCAAGAGGAAGTAGATAGAAGCACTTTCAGGTTGGCAAGGAAAGAAAAGAGGGGAAAATGGTATACAAACAATGGCTCTGCTAATTTTACTTAAAAAAAATACCTCACATGATAATCCAATTTCTATTTTAAGTAAAGTCATAAAGAGGTTACAAGTATTTTTAACAACTCTCAAATTTTTCATGTCAACTGCTTTTAAGCTAATTTCATGATGCACAAATATTCAGAGACACAAAATAATGTGGAGGATGTAGTCATGATGAGGTGCAGCTGAGGATGAGGAGAAAGGCACAGCAAGTAAGCAGGTCCTCTGGGAAAGTGGGGATGGATTGCTGCTCATGTGCAGGGACCAAATCAAAAGCATGCCCTATTACACAGGGTGATGAACCTGCTCAGCACATCTCCTCTCTGGGCAGGTGAAACTAAACTTGTTTAAATGAAATAATCCAAATTTCTGTCAGAGGGAAATTCACCAGAAAAAAAAAGGGGGGCACTCCACGCCAAGTTCAGTTCTCCACTGAGAATGTGCTGTGGATTGTCAGTCTGACCAGATAAACGATCCTGGTGTGGATCCAAATGCCGCATAATAAGAAATGCTACATTTTAGGAGAGGACATTCTTTGCAAAATTGTGATAAGAGTTGAGGGCAGCCCTGTGGGATATAATAATGGGATCCTACAAAGGCCAGAGAAGGGGAATGGAAAATATTCACTGACAAATTAATGTATACTCGAAGGTTAAGAATGTCACATCCCAATAACTCCACTCAGAGTGGATAAAGGTTAACATGGATAAATAAGAAGGTACAGAAAGTAATCAGGGCATGAGAGAGGAGTATGTGGAATACAAAACACTGCATATACAGTAACAGGGGAGATTAGAGAAAAAATTCAAGTGTAAAAATACATACACCGAAAGCAAAGGTGAAAAATGAAGGGAGATTGAAGAAAGTTTAGGTAAATATCAGAACACTTTTGAAAGAACTAAGGGACAAGAGGTCAGAAAGGAGACAGCAGAATGTTGAAAGATGGAGATAGGTAATTTATTGACCAAATGGAACAATCTTAAGAATTAAATGTATTCTTCCATTTATTTTTCATGAAAGAGGAAAAAGGACGAGTTGGACCCAAAAGGATTTAGCCACCCCATAATGAAATGCTATAGACCAAGCATACTGGTGATTGAGGAGTGAGGGAATGTGAAAGTGAGAAGTTTCTCAACTGTGATTTCTTTTACTGAAATAAAAGGCTATTATTGGAGCTGCAGAGATGGCTCAGTGGTTAAGAGCACTTGCTGCTCGTTCAGAAGACCCAGGTTCCATGCCCAGCATCAATATGGCAGCTTTAAAAACCACCTGTAATTTCAGTTTAAGGGGAAATGAGTACCTCCACTAGCCTTATAAGTACCAGGAATGTAGATGGTGTACACACACACACACACACACACACACACACACACACACAGGCAAACATTTACTCTTACACATACATATAAATGAACCAGTCAATCAGTAGGTATTAGTGAGAGCATAGAAATCTGTTTTGAGAAGCTCACTTCCTATTATCTTTTTTCTAATGGACTTCATATATAGCCACACTAGCCTTGAACCAATGATCTTCCTGCTTGAACTTCCCCAGGACTGTGATTACTTAAGCATCACCATGCCCCAACCAATCCTTTGATAATTTTTAGTTTATGTTTCTTATGTTTGAATTGAGGTACCTTGTTTATTAAATAGATAGATAGATAGATAGATAGATTAGATGATAGATAGATAAATAGACACACATGTGGGGTACTTACATATATATTTTTGCATATGTATTAGACATACACATCACTTCATATGAGATATATATATATACACATACACATTGGTATATATATGTATATATATACAAATATGCATGCATATATTTCCCTAAAATATGCACACATATAGGCAGATACTAATACATATGTGTGTATATATATGCATATATATACATATATATGTATATATATTCACAGAGGAAAACAATCTCTATGTGGAATTTAAAGTACATGACTTTAATTATCTTGGACTCTCCACTTGACCAAAACATACTCTGAAATTTGACAGTTTAGTAAATTTTAGGGATGTGTCCATCAAAATCCCTTACCTCAAAGCTCATGGAAACCCATGGAAGAGGAGGCATAAAGAACATAAGAGCAGGAGGAGATGGAGGACACCGGGAAGAAAAGGCTCTCTAGATCTACTGAGAAAGATATTAACTCACAGAGACTGAAGAGGCAAGCACAGGACCTATACAGGTCTGCACCAGGTCCTCTGTGTATACATTATAGCTTTTCACTTAGTATTTTTATGGCACTCCTGAGTATGTGAACACAGGGGTCTTTGATTGTTGTGTCTGCTCTTGGGGCATTTTTCCTTCTGTTGGGTTGCCTGGTCTAGCCCTAAAGTGATGGTTTTGTTTATCTTATTATATTTTATTTTGCCTTGTTTGGTTCTTATCTCCAAGAAGCCTATTCTTCTCTGATGAGAGATAGAAAAGGAGTGGAACTGGAAGACAGGGGGAGGGAGGTGTAACTGAAGAAAGCAGAGGGAGGGGAAGGGGAAATAATAGTCAGGATATATTATATGAGAAAAGTGTCCGTTTTAAGTAAAATGAAAAAAATTAAAAGGAAAACAAAGAACTTCTAGTCATCTCTCACTGAAATGCTCTGGCTATCTTATTTTGCATATATATATATATATATATATATATATTTATCAAATAATGAGTTGTATATTTTTTTGAGGCATACATGTTAGTTATCCACTTCACTTGTGTTTGGTCATACCTAACCTAACTAATCCTTTGAACACTTTAATGTAAATTTAAGTGGTGAGCTACTCAAATAAGCAATTTCTGTAATTGTTACCTGTGGCACAAGGTACAAGGCAAGGCTCTTCTCTGTTCCATGGCACCTGCTGCTCTTCCTCCATCTCTCTTAACCCTCATGGTTCACTGTGCTGTCATACTGTTATGAAATCCTCCCTGATGGATGGCATGTATACCCAAAAGTCCTAATTCTCTTTATCCCATAACCATCACCATCACTAATCCTTAGAATCTTGTCATACATTTAAAGCACATCTTTTCTCTGTTCAATTAGCCTAGAAGGTATTGGGGGAAAGACTGTGTGTCTGCCATAATTCCAATGTTCTCACTTGTGCTTCACTGAGACTAAAGCCAATAGAGGATTGCTGTGTCAATGCATAAACATAGTCTGAAAGTTAATTAAACTGAATTGTATGCTTTTGTTTTATTATGCTCATATGTTTATGTTTAGAAAACGCCCATGGATTGTCATCATTGCTCTCCTGTTCAAGGTCCCTAATTAGTGCCAAGTTGAAGGGTGTTGTTGAGACTCAAGGGCAAAGACATTATTGACTTATTGGGTGAGAAATGGCTCTTTTATTGTATCTAATGAAAGTATTAAAGCCTTGTAAGTGTGTGGGACCTAGCCTCATTTGAGTTTTTTTTAGTATTTATAGTGTCATAATGTCATCAAAGAGACTTGGAAAGGCCTTGAACCTCAAAGAACACAAAGCCCCAAGGTAGGTCCCTTCAACTCAGGTTGTTTGGATGCTAAGAACAGCTTTTTAGATTAAAAGAACCTTAGTTATTTTTAATAAGGTTTCTTCATATTCTTTCATAGACTCATAGGACACATCCAAACATATAGTTTGATTTTTACATTTAGATAAATAGCTTGAAACTTGTGAAACAAAACAAAGCAGAAAAAAACATTAAACATTCATTAGCAGATGACTAAAGAGAGGGAGATATTTATTTGCAACCATAAATATTATAAAAAAATGTGCTCCTAAATGTTCATATCTGTCTTGTACTCTATATAAGTAGTGAGAATAAACAGGAGCATTAGTCTCAATTGATCTGTACATAGTTCTAGAACTATAGAAGACAGGAGACTCCCTACTATCAGAGGTTAGTGAGTTCTGTAGCAACTCCTGACTTCTCTCTGTAGCCTGGGAAAGTCCACACGAATCTGGAGTAGGAGAGGGATGAGAGCAACCAGGAAAGAATTGAAGTATCTAGAACTTGCAAATAAGCCCCCATGGAACAAATGGACGAGAAAGTAAGACTGACAAACTTGATGGCAGATTGAACATGTACAGAACATTAAGACTCCATGGAACAAAGCATGTGAGGATTTATGGACATCATTCTTCTTGAATTAAGAAAGACTTGTTGACATGGTATGCAATAACAAGGACTTATCCACAGGGCCAATGACTAAACTGTGAAACATGGTCCAGAAGAATGAAAGAAGAAAATTTTTATGGGAAAGAAAATAAACAGAAAACATGGCTTTCACCAGCCTGCTTTAAGTTCACAGTGGGTCAGTGAAATATCAGTGCAGAGGGATGATCTAGGACTTTGAAACATTAATGGATGTACTCTTTCTATTGAATGACAATTTAATATTCAAAAGAAAAATGGAAAGGAAACAGCTCATTTCTTCTAGTACCATTTCATTTTTAAGATGATTTCTTTAACCATTGCTGGGGCCAACAGGAAACAGAAAAGATTCCCATAAATTGGCTTACTACATTATGTTGACTGTCTCACCACTTAGTGTTCCATTCTAAAATAAATCCTCTTAATATGCCACTTATACACCAAACAGCACAGGCATCAGATTGAAATAAGTCTAGACTGAGCTTTATAGCCAAATCCTGTTGCCCTTTGCCCTGCCTCACTGATGCATCAATGGGAGGAAGGATGTCCAGTAAATGTTCTGACTTAGGAACTGAGAGAACAGAAAGAAGTGAGTCAGTGCACACACACCAACTCTTGACAGCCAGGAGATAAGAGTTAATAAACAGATTTGTGTTGACTCGTCCTCTTTAGGCTAATCCTTGGACAAATGGTATAAAACTGTGAGATTAAATGATAAATAACTCTTACTTGTGTTCAAAATTAGAATCAAAATTTCAAACTCTGGAATATCCATGACGACAACAGAACTAGTCTGGGATTATTTTTATTCTTGTATGGGAGTTTGACTGTGCATGTTAATTTTTGTTTTATTTGCATTTTTAATATTTATCTGTATTCACAAATTAAGGGATTAAAAAAAGAAGAAAGAGAAGAGAAGGAAAAGAAGGAGAAGGAGGAGGACAAGAAGAAGGAGGAGGAGAAGAAGAAGAAGTTATCATTTATCAAGATAATTTTCTTCTTGTGTACCATACCATAAGGCAGGTGTTCATATGAATATATAAATAAACATATTGGCTTGAGGTCCACAGCTTGGAGTAAGCCAGACATTCTCGATTTGGGGCCTGGCAGTTAAGTGCTTGGAAGTTCTTGCTGCTGTTCTCACAAGAATAAATGCCTAACAAAGTGAAAACAAGCTCTTCTTAGGTCCACCAGAGAATTAAGAGTTCAGAAGAAGTTCTGGAGGCTGAAAGACTGCTGGCTGAGGTGGTTCACATCTCAGTGGCAGCAGAAAGCAAACCAGCCAGAGGCTGGTGAGGACACTTGCGGGAAACTGACTAGCTGATGCTGAGCACAGACTGTCCTGGGAGGTAAAAATACAGAGCAAGGCCCCAGCATGTGTTCCTGAAGAAATCCTCTCCCATTGTGAAGACTGAGGGGAAATCTACTACAGGGGAGAGAAAGCACCCAACATCATCAGAACTTTCACCCCTGATCATAGACCTCCCCTTGGGGAGAAAATACTTTACCAAAAGCAAAACAATGTGGATTTCCCAAAGTTGGTGCCAGACACTCTCGGCCCAATTTGGTCCCATCTTCCTTTTGATCTGGGAGAAAAAAAAAAAATCCCCCAGCTGCATCGTGTGTGATCCCTAGAGACAGAGGCACTAGAAAACTAATTACAGGATCAAAGAACACTCCAAAACCCCCATGCCACAATCTAACTGTAGAACTCCCTTAGAAACCACAGGAAAATAATCTGGAAAAACTACCAGACTGGACCTCATTTGAGGAGTCACTAGGAAACACCAAAGACAACAGAGAGGGTGAAAATAAACACATTAGAGGATGCCTCAGCCTCTTACATTACATCTGCAACATGCCCAGAAGAGCCTAAATCCTAGCCAGATAAACATGAAACCCGACAATAACAGCCCATTTGTTCTATTTCCTTATATACCAAACTATTAGACTTTATAACAATGTTATAAAGCTTGATAAAAGGCAAAAACCCCAGCTGAAGAGACAAGTCTCCAGGCGCTAATGGAACAGGAGGACAGTATGCAGGAATGGGTGGGTGACGCAGCACAGAGGGGGAACTCTGGGGAAAGTCACTTACTTTCCAGTAATATTTTCCTGAGGCTTTCCAGGAGGTGAAGAATCATACACCCTGCCAAGTCATCCCCACTGAAGAGCCAACTACAGCCTTTGCTGATGGGTTAGAGTCATGGGCCTGTGCAGACATGGTGTCTATGGTGGCAAGAGTCACCCTGAACCAAGACAGTCCTTCATCAAGAATCAGGACACAAGCAAGAGGGGGAAACTCAGCCCTTCCTTCCCATTTGCAGATCCAGCAGGAGGTGTAGTGAGCTTGTTAACACATCCTGTGCTTGTCTGGGCAGGGGAGATGAGCTGCTGTACTGACAAGCTTGAGCAAAGGAGCAACAGAGTGATGCTGTTTTATGGTCCCTGCAACTCCAGAGCTGACCTCTAATAATGGCAACGAAGCCTGAGCTATTTCCAAGGTAGTCTAATCAAGAGTTATTGGGACATACAGCCAGTAGAAGGAGAAGGGCAAGACAAGAGACAGAGTTTTATCTCTACATAGCCATGGGAGCCCCTAATATCTCCATGAAGAACTGACACATTTCCTAGATATCTGGCAGAGATTTCTGAATCTAAGAGAGAATCAGAGAGAAAGAAAAAACAGAAGCTAGGTCCGTGGATTGCATACACAATTGTTTCTGCCTTTCATCCCATCCTCCCTATCTCATGGGGAATAGCATTCCTTGAAGAGATAATATAACTTTCCAAATGATGGATCAAAAAGTTCAGTTGTAAATATTGTAGGAATAAATCATTATAATATTTCATAGGAGATATAATTCTGTTTTTCATACTTATGGATTAGGTGACTTAAATTGAAGGGTCCAGTACCACACCCAAGGTCCCACAGCCAGTGAAGCTTGAATGTGGATACTGGACACTGTCTCATATTCTTTGGGATGTATCTCATTGCATTCACATGGAAAAGAAATTTATAACATTCATTGACCTCATACCAGTTGAAATCAAGTATTCTTTGTATATAACTTTACATGGAGTCCCATGGTCAATGTCTCTTGGTGCCTTGAGACTTTATATCATAGATCAATAGTTGCATTGTTTCGAAGGCCATTTTCTTCAAGCAGAAATACAATCCACACTATAATATTTCTACTTGGATTTTTTCTGAGTAGTATTGTCAATGACTTTCTAATAGCCTGTATTTTAACTTTAATTGTATTCAGGGAATTGCTGTGGGATGTTCTTTCTGTACGCTGTGAATATGTGTTGCTACCATTGTTTAATAAAGAAGCTGCTTTGGCCTATGGCAAGACAAGTTATAGCCAGGTGGAAAATCCAAGCAAAGAGGCAAGGAGAAGAAATTCAGAGTCAGGGCAGACACCAGCCTGTTACCCAAGGAGCAGTGTGCCAGCAGACTGGTAACACCATGGTCATGTGTCAAAATATAGATTAATAGAAATGGGTTAATTTCAGATGAAAGAGATAGCTAGCAATAAGCCTGTCTGAACAGAAATGATGGCAGCAGTATATGATGTGCTAGGATGTTTTAGGGGCATTGAAGGGGAATCAAGACATGTGCATAGTGGAAAAAAGCATCAGAGATGGAGAGAGAAGACACTTGAATTTGGCTTGAGGACAGAGACATTTGTCAGAATCCCTAGTAAACCTATAGTTGATCAAAGTCAAAGATAGGATTGACAGGTTTGAGTGGAAACTTGAGTCATTGGGTGCCATTTGTTGTTGGAGTTTTCTACAGTCTCTCTCAGGCCCACAGCCACTCAGACCCAAATAAACACACAGAAACTTATATTACTTATAAAACTGTATGATTGTGATGGTTTCTTGCTATCTAGTTATTATATCTTAAATTAACCCATTTCTATAAATCTATACCTTGCTATGTGGCTCATGGCTTACTGGTATCTTTACATCTTACTTCTCATGGCAGCAGTGGCTAGCAGCATCTCCTGACTCAGCCTTCCACTTCCCAGAATTCTCCTCTCTCCTTATTCCACCTACACTATACTTCCTGCTTGGCTACTCGCCAATCAGCATTTTATTTTTTAATCAATCAGAGCAACACATTTATAGCATACAGAAAAACATCCCCAATACTTGAGGACAGAGACATTTGTCAGAATCTCTAGTAAACCTATAGTTTATCAAAGCCAAAGATAGTATTGACACAAAAGTCAAGGGCAGAAGACAGACATGACACTGCATGCCTCTAATCTCAGCATTTGAGAGGCTGAGTCAGGAGGATTATAAATTCATGTGCCCAATACAGTAACACTGTCTCCCCCCAAAACACAAGTCAGGGTTCCTCCATTTTTCTGTTATGGATATAGGGAGTCAGCTTTGTGCACTATTACCACTAAATACATACATGCATGCATACATACATGCATATATGCATTAAAATTCAACCTTTTAAATTTTCCTGTCTACTAACATTTAAATTGTTCATAAATTAAAATCTGAATATTTTAGGGGATATTCTTTTATTTATGGGTTCATATGTGTGTGTTCACATGTGTGTGCATATGGAAGAGAGTGGTTGAAGTTAGCTTTATTCTTCTATTGCTCTTTACTAGGGTAGAGTCTTTCTATCGAGCTAGTGACCAAGGGTTCCCCTAATCCAGCTAGTCAGCTTGTCCTACACGGCCCCTGTCTCCAGTTCCCAAACTCTGGGAGTACAGGTGGGCCACTGTTGTGCAGCAGTTTCCTCTAAAATTAAAACCTTCCTCTTAAAGTTAAACTTAAGACAGGATATATTCTGGGTGGTGAAACAACAGGATGTTCTAAGGGGAGCTGAAATACTCCAGGAAAGCTCCTTAAGGCAGACAGTAAACAACTCGAAATAGCTTCAGGAAGTCCCTGAAATTAACCAGATTCACTAGCCCTCCCTACCCAAGAGTATATAAACAGTGAAGATGGCCAAGAGTTGTTCACAGACAAGCCAAGTTGCAAAGAAGACTCTCAGACATGCCCAAAAGCCTGGGAGAAGCCAAGACCAGCCAAGCTGCCAAGAAGCAACAAAAACCAGTTGAGCTGCCTAGAAGAAGATCAGATCAATGGAGCCTCTGAAAGGACACTCTCCAACCTGTTGAGCTGACTGCAGCCTGTGCAGTGTGCTCCAGGTTCCCAGTCTCTGTCACCCTTGCTGGGGTGAGCTGTGGTGATGCAGCTGTCATATTGAGTCATTTTTGCTCCTGTTAGTAACCCCTCACCAATATTCTTGTAAGCAACCACAATAAAACTCATTGGTTCACCAAGTTGGATGTTGGCAGTATCTGTACTTCGGTGTGTCATTTCTTCCTTGTCTTGAGCACATAGACATGTGTTTATTGCCTCTCCCTAGAAAAAAATCTACCTCACAACAATCACCATGACCTATTGGCTTTTAGGTGGGTGCTAGGGATCTAAACTCTTGTCTTCATGCTTATGTGGCAAGCATTTTATCCACCGAGCCATCTGCCAGCCAATACTGTGGGTTTTAAAGAGAACACTGCATCATTAGAACAGTGTTGAATATATTTCTTTCTTTCTTTTTTCTTTGGCACATCACAATATTTGTCAATGAAAATTCTCAAGACAGGACTAACACAGCACTGGCCAATGCCTCAAAAACAATGCTGGGTGAAATAAGAATAGAACAGAACTCTGCTTTATTTTTAAAGAGAGCCTGCCTCAACCCACCCCCGCCATCAACTGAATGAAAGTGATCAGCATATGCTGGGGAAAAAATGCATATGGTTTTCAATTCCCACCGATGTCACTTCTGAAGCACTTGGCACACGACTTGTGAGACCAGGAGGCTGTTATTTGGTTCTCCCCATTCTGGAAATTACAGGGAGAAAATCACAGGCTGGTATCAGGTGTCCAAATCTTCATCTCAAAGGGCGAATCATAAAACTATTACAAAAAAAAAATGCATCCTGCTGCAGTGACAGCTGTCATCCCAAATCTACCCAGTGCAAAGCTGTGGTGACAGTCATTAATGTCTTAAATGTGAGATTAGGCTGTGGTGTTTAATGGCATAGATGGGAAACTTTTTTAAAAAGTTATTAGAAGTAAAAAAATCACCCTGTTGATAATGGAGAAAAACAGCTCAGGGATATGAGGTCATTTAAATAATTATACAACATTTTGCATATTGATAGTATTGAGTGGCTCTTGTGTGTCTTGACAAGTTATGAGTAGGCAGTGTTTAAACTGAAGGGACACTGACTTTGGTATTATTCCTTTGAAATTGGCAGATTAGTCCTTACTTGCTGTTTTATAAAATGTGCAAAAAAAGCACTATGACAAATAAGACACTTAGAAATGAAATGCATGAGAACATATTTTAGATGAAAGAGAGCTGAAGCTCACAGTGAAAATAAATTTTGAACTTCTATTTCCATAGTCAATTGGTTGAAGAGGGGCTAGAACTTATTTATATATTCAGTCTTTTCTTGGTAATGACTCAAATATTGTTTGGGTAAATGTGCCATGATCTTAATATTTTTGTCCATAAGTTTCACTATTATGATTTCTGCTATTAAAGCAGAAAACTAAAATTTGAGGGTATGCATCCTCATTTGGGAAAGCCAGAGGTCAGAAACTGCAAAACTAAATCTCCAAATGGATTCTCATAAAAGTTAATCAAACAAAAATGAAACAGCAGGTAGGAGAAGCTTGCTCTTGTATCAAAGTGAATGACATTAGAATGCCATAGAATCAAACAAAACAAAACAAAAAAGTTGAAGCAGAATAGAATGGAGTAAAAGGCCAGCAAAATATCACAAAAGAAAACATAAAATAACATTGGCTTTCCTCATCCAACAGCTTCCCCAAAATGCTTTCTTGTTCTCCCAATGATTGGAGACATTATTCACAACTCAAGGGG
Organism: Peromyscus leucopus; assembly: GCF_004664715.2. Taxonomy (NCBI): domain Eukaryota; kingdom Metazoa; phylum Chordata; class Mammalia; order Rodentia; family Cricetidae; genus Peromyscus; species Peromyscus leucopus. Next base: position 43,572,580 of record NC_051084.1, read on the forward strand.
CCATTGGCTGCTATGATCTAAATGTTTGCCCCCCCAAAATTCCTATGTCGAAATCTAAACCTCAGAGGTAATGGTATTAGATAGAAGGACCACTGAAAGGCAATTAGGTCTCAGAGATAAAGCCTTCATGAACAGTATCGGCACCTTTATAAAAGAGGCCCCAGAGAGCACTCTTTCTCTGTATTAATCACCTTTGCCTCACCACACAGAAATACCTGAGGCAATTAACTTATAAAGGGAAGAGATTTATTTAGCTCACAGTTGGGAGATTCAGTTTTAAAATTAGGCAGCAGCAGTAGTGGTTAGAGCTCTGATGAGGAGAGCAGATAGCAATGGAAGGAAATGTGATGGAGACAGCTTTCCTATCTGCAGCCAAGAAGCAGAGAAGGGGTTGAGAAGAATCCCTCAGTCTGTTTCAGGGTGTTCCTCCAGAGACCAAAGCACCTGGCTGTTGTGGGATAATCCTTTTGTTCACTGTGAAGATGTGTCTCTGCTTTACCTCATCTACCTCAGTCATTTTCTGATTGGTTTAATAAAGAGCTGAATGGCCAATAGCTAGGCAGGAAAGGATAGGCAGGACTTCTGGGCAGCGATAGTAACTTTGGGAAGGAATCTGAGAGGTGGGGGATTCGCCAGGCACACATGGGATGTACAGTACTGAGGAGAGGTAATGAGTCACTAACAAAACATAGATTAATATAAATGGGTTAATTTAAGTTTTAAGAGCTAGTTGGGAACAAGCCTATGTTAAGACCAAGCTTAAATAAGAAGTCCCCATGTCATTATTTGGGAACTGGCGGTCCAAAGAAAGACTTGTTACACCTGGCATAGTGTACCAGCCCCTAAAGGTGATTGCACTCCACCAGTGTACTACAACTCAACTTCATATTCAACACTCAAATGATAGTACACCCAACCATCAATTGAGGACACAGTTAGAAGCTGGCCATATAAAATCCCAACCATGGATCCTCACAAGGCAAATCAAATCTACCCTTCTTCTGAAGTTCCTAGCTATTATAATTGTGAGAAAAAATTCCTTTTGGTGGTAAGCTACCAGATCATAATAGCCAGATTAAGATGTGCCATTAGCATTTTGAGATAGTTACCTTTCCTAACCAATATGAAGAAGCCATGTAGAAAGCACTGGAATGTGTGGGGCTAAGGACTGACACTCATCTCCTTGGTAATGCTGTTAATCTACCAGGTTCTAGAAACTAGGAGAACTGGCTAAAATCAGTACCTTAACATGGGAAAGGAGAGGAGATTTGGGGACCTGGATAAACAGGATCCCTGACATGAGCAGACCTCAGTCCTTTATCATTTCTCCCTTCTAACAACCTACTGCTCACTCCACTTCTAGTTGGCTCTCCTGAGATGATGAGTTGTCAGTGGAAAAAGAAAATGTGGAACGTCTTCTGTTATCTCTCCTGTGATCTCTGAATTAGGTCATTTTGGATGAGCCATATGTGGGATCTGATTGCATGGGCTTTGTAAAAGCAACTTGCTCTAGCAAACCTGCCTGTTCTGTGTGAGTCTGAAGAATAATTGGCTAATGAGAGAATGATTACTTTGCTCAGACATGATTACTGAAAAAATGTTTCATCCATATGTTGCTAAATAATAGAAAATTCTCCAATGAAGGGGAGGGGGATGATGATTAGAAGAAACAAGATAGGTCAAGAAAATGCTTCCCAGTGCGGTAGTAAAAAATTTGTTGAGCAGGCCAACTCTAAGCACGTATAGTATTTTATTGTACTAAGGGAAGTCTGCATATGCTTTCATGGGGTTAAAGTCTCAGTTGCAAAAAAAAAAAAAAAATACAAGGTAGGAATCGTTTTTCTTTTGAATCAAAGAATTGTACTTTCTCTTGCTATATTATATATCCATAATAACCAGCTCCTCTCTTCACAGTCTTTGTGAGGCCTAACATCATTCTGGTTGTGGTATAAGAAGAGCTAAGTTATAGGTTGATATTTCCCCAAATAATCTCCAGAATGTTTAATTTGGATTCATTCACTGGAACTGACCACACCAAACTGGGATCCTAGCAGAGGATACTGGATTCCAGATAGTTGTCAGATTTACTATTTTAGGTGATCTATAGATGTAAAGTAACTATTCAATGCCTTTCCAGATTTTTCAAAAATCATTTAAAACCAAACAGGAGAACAGTTGTTTGTAACACTGATGTTGTTTTGGCCACCATAGTTGACAAGCACAAGGCACATTATTTTAGTGTGAAGAACACTTTACTCTTCTTTCCAAAGGCCCCGTCACCTCAGAAACTATCAAAAAGAACCAGAAACCTCTGTTTTGAGTTGCCCACAGGTAGAACAGTGTCAAAGTTGGCTCCTCAAATTTTTACATAGGTTTTCCTACAAATGCATGACATGATGTTTTGGTGTATTTAATTATGCAGCAAATCAATATCTGAACATGAGCCAAGTCTATGACAGGAGCTGAAGCTTGTCATCAAATAAAATTATCACTCTCACACACACAAAGAACAAAGCATTATGGGTACTCACTCAGTGCAGCCAACCTTCCAGTGTGTGGCAGTTTACAGAGTGGAAGTGTGTCAGACAGGATTTGATGAATGACAGGAGTTCATTCAGGTGAACAAAAGCACTGCTCGTGTGGAGCAGAGCATGTGGCATCACCAAGAGATAGCACTCAACATGGCCAGAATGCACCCATGTGGAATGTTTATGTGCCATACACATGGACAGGAAAAGGGTTCTGGAACTGAAGACAATGAGCGTGAGTTAAAACATAAGTTAGATGTCGTTGGTGTTTAGCTCATAACAGATGCCATGTGGCTCAACTGAACAGCTGGAAGAAAGAGAGGAGAGAGAAGAACCACTCCAAGAGAACTTTTGTATCTAAGATCTGAACATAAGAAAAAAGAGTTTAGCAAAAGAGGAATGAAACCAAGGACTCAAAAATTATATAGAGAAAACAGCTTCCAGTATGACAGAGGATTTGAGAATATGGCAGAAAATGAGGTACAAAGTCATTACAAAGAGTGGTGATACAGAGGAAACACAGAGAAGAGCCAATAGTTGCAGACATCTTGAAGCTAATATTATTACTCCCCAAAGAATCTCAAGGCCTGGATCCCAGTATATTTGATGTGCTTCCTATCAGACACAACAGCAATTGAGCTCTGTTGGCCATAAGAAACCAGTAATTCCCACTAAATGCTTATTCATGGCATCCAGACATCATGTCCTTAGATCAAGAAATCTGTAGATTCATATGTGATGATATTTTAGGCCTGAATGAGTGCTTGATTTTAAAAGGTTCTTTTGTAAATCTGGTGACTTTAGAGGATACTTCATGGAACAAAAAGGAGACATTCCTGTCCAGCTTCATCCACACCACAAACTTATCAATAAAAGGAATAATCAGCAGTGTTTTAAGACATTATCTGGAAAAGGTGGCAACTGCATGTGGATGTTTTCAAGTAGGTTGCAATGCAGAAAAGGAGAGGGTATAAAGGTTTGTGAAGATTCAGGAGCCTTGAACTAAGTTTTAAAGAAAAACTTAGTAGACAGTAGAGATCTGATGTGTTGTTCAGGCAGTGAGAGGAGGATCCCAAGTGGGGCTCCCCATTGCTATGACAATACACCCAACTTGGGAAGGAATAGGGCTTATTGGGGCCCACAGTTCCAGAGATCTCAGTCTGTGATCTTGCTCTGTTGCTATGAGTCTGGGATGGCACAGTAAACCATATTGGGAATGTACGGTGGAGAAAACTTGACCATCTCAATTTTTCAACAGTCATGAAACAGAGATAGACAAGATGGGAAGTGGTCCTAGCATCCCCTTTAGAGGCGCATCACAAGGGCAAAATGTCTTTCCACTTGACATCATCTGCTCATGGTTCCATTTGCACTCAGCAACAATCCAGGCTGGATACAAAGCTTCCAACCAATTGCCCCTTCCAGACACTTAAGTCCTAAACCATAGCAATGTGGAACACTCAGAGGATTATGGGTAAGAGAATAAGAATAAGTCAATGTCAGATGTTTAAAGCAGAAGCATGAGTAGGAAGTAGCTATTGTTAATGTTCTTTATTCTTAGTTTTATAATTATTTTTAAATGATGACAAATAATATTTTCTTTAGAATAATAGTGCATGTAGCATATAGTATATTTTTATTTCTCTTTCTTTCAAAAGCATGGTCTTTTGGTCATGCTTTCTTTCGAAAGCATGGTCTCCAGCTGAGAGGGGAGGAAGAATGGAAGGGCCAGAGGGACGTAAAATAGAGTAGTACAGAGTAAAGTGTATGAGGGGTGAGGAGTGTGCTGGCTAATGGTAATTTATGAAAATAATTTCGAGAAAACACATGCTATCCAATGGGAAAGATAGAACATAAAGTACTCCTTCCATTACTCCACAAATGTGTGCTTGAGAGTTATCCCTGGGGAGGATTCCTAAAACTCTTAACTAGAATCAACTATCAAATTTCTGCAAGCCAAAGTAGTAGAAGTTGATTAAACTTAAAATCTCTCTGTGGAGGGAGAGCACACTGCAGGTCTTATCTTAGATCTGCTCACCATTGGCTTTTATGTGTCCTGTAAGATAATGAATGTTTTCATATTTTAAATAATTGGGGAAAATAAGAAAAATGAGATTAATGTTTTGCATTAGGTTGAGATTGTATGAAATCCATATTGTAGTGTCAATAGGTGAGGTTACAACAGAGCACAGCTACACCTGGATTGTGGCTTTATCTCTTTGTTCACTCATTCAGTGACAATCTAGGCAAATGTCTGCGTTGGAGACTGTATAGCTTGCAAAGCCTAAAATATTTGCTATTTTCTGGCCCTTTATAGAAAATTTTGGCAGCCACTGAACTAGAAGTCTCTTTACTTTTCCTTTCCCCTTGCTTTGAAAGATGTTTATTTTCTTACATATAGGTTCCCATAGAGGCAAGCTGTATTAACATTAACATGTGTTAAACATTGAGACTTTTTTTTTCAGGAAAAGAAATAGTAATTTTTGATGGTTATTGATTTTCTCTGTTTCTGAAAACACTTGGAAAAGAACCAGATTTTTCATTTGTGTCTACCACTGGGCTGGGATCTCCTCAACAGTTGCACAGACTGCAAGCATATGCTCTTGGTGGAAACATTTCTTAACCCATTTCACAAGTATTTGTTAAGCTATGTCCGAGACATTGGGAGAGCAGCAGAGAGAAAAGACTGGCCTCTGTCATCGCATACTTGTAGTAAGGGGCAAGCTTTAATGGAGTAAATTGGTAAGCCAAATAAATTGAAATTATGAAAGGTGTTATGTATAAAATGAAGGTGAGTAGAGGGTGGTTCAGTTGGGAAAGAGGGACTTAGGAAAGAAGGATAAGACTCTGAGGACATGAGTCTTGGCCCGAAAGTTGACAGACAAAAGGAAGTAGCCATGCACAAAACCCGAGAAATATGACCTGGTAAAACCAAAGGAAGTGCAAGTTCTGCAGTCCAAGGCCAATTTGTGCTCTCTGTGACAGAGCAAGTGAGTGGCTGAGATGCAGAGAGCAGTGGGAAGGGTGGGAAGAAATAAAGAGACAGGAGAAATAAACATACATAGAGACAGAGGTCGGTGTCTTTATGTCATCAGCAGGAGTCTGAATTTTATTCTGAACACAATAGGAATAGGTGGGGGCAGTGGTGGGTGAGAACATGTTCAAAAGAGCCATCTGGGTGCCATGTCTCTGCACCAATACTGTAGTTGCAAGTGTGTAATCACAGACTACCAGGGGTACAGAAGAACTAGGCGGGAAATGGCAGATGCCGGGTCCCAGCAGATGGCAAGAAGCAGGAAAGTATGAGTTGCGTTTTGGAGATGAAACTGGAAGTCTTGAATGTAAGTTATAAAAAAAAAAAATAAGAAGAGTTCTGTGTTTTGAAAATGATCCCAAGCCTACCCAAAGTTCATATCTTAAGATGAAAATTAACCTAGGGGTGAGAGAAGTTTAGCCTTGGTGGTGTCTAAGCATCTTGTGCTAAAGAATGTTGAATGTGCAGAGTGCCCCAAATTAGAAAGGCAACCATCAGCTTCATGTTTTGTGCTTTGTTTTACAGAGGAGAAGTGTCGAAGTATGGACACCATGATTTGCAATGAGCAGTGGACACCTGTCAATATTCAATTCACATTACATGGAAATTTGGACAGATTTAAAACACATCCACTGAAAACAAATTTCAAATCTCCAGTGAGAGATTATAAGGACAATTGTACAATCTGGCTCAGTGGAAACCCCATCTCAAATGTTGAAATCCTCAGGGTGATCTGGGCTCTAAGAGGACACTTAAGACTCATACACAAAAATGAGTATACAGAGACATATTGCCTACAAGGGCTTCAAGTGTGCTTTGTATCTTTTCTGAAGCTTGGGAGGAGTTGAGATTTGACACTAAATCCATTTTCTATGTTTCTGACTTAGGATTTCTTTAAAGTGTGATAGATTATGATAGATGATAGACAGACAGACAGATGATAGATACATACATAGATACACAGGTAGATGATAGAGACAGATGATCTACCAATCTATCACCTATCTATCTATCTATCTATCTATCATCTATGTATCTATCTATCTATCTATCTATCTATCTATCAAGAGAGAGGAGAGCTTGAATTTTTTAAAATATAAGAAAACAAAGCTTTATTTTTATAAAAGGGATGCAGAGCTTAAATATAATGTATACCTCTCTGGGCAGAAAAGTGGTTTCATGATTTGCCTCAGATCATAAGAATAGTTTGGGCACATATAGTACCCAGACAACTTATTTTTATGATGAATGATCATATTAATTACTTATTTAACAGCCAACCAAGTTGCTCAAATCCTCAGCTCTAGTCTTTCAGTGGAAGCACCAAGAGGAATAGTCTGATTCAAATGAGATCCCAACTCTTTCTCATTGTGTTCACTACCAACTGAGCTGGAAAGTAACGAACCAGATTCAAGATGTTTCAACTGTTTCTCATTCCTTTTCTATATTTCTGAAGAGGTTTCTGTTTAGGTCCTCACAACCATGAAAAAAAACACTCCCCCCCCCCCCCGCCAATTAGATATTTCTTACTCTTCACTTGTGTACGTGAGAAGCTGGCAAGTAGAGGAAAGGAATTTTAGTATTTGAAACTTACAGGCTCTAAAGTTCAGTGAGGGGAACTGGCGTGCATCTTTACATTAGTGACATCTGCAACATCTGCCCCTCAACTCCATCATTACAGTCTTACAGGCATAATTCTTCTTGCAACCTCCTTTTTGGTAAAGCAATAAGCTTACCATTTTTGTGCAGAAAGAAAAAGCTTTCCAATGCTACTTTGCTTCTTTTCCTTTCGAAGCCATCAGTCTCCTCTCACTTAGCACTTAACTGTAGGCAACTGAAATCCAGGATGCTGCTGCATTGGCTGTGAGTGAAAATGCCAATGCCTGCATTGTTTCTTCTTCTTCTTCTTCTTTTTTTTTTCTCATAAGCAAAGTTGTATTTGCCAGTTAGATCCCCAGGTAGTTAGCTTCCAAACAGTCAGATGTAAAATTAGCAAATGAAGCACCTGTTCCTCGCTATTATTTTATAATCACATTAATTGGCAGATGTCTTTAGGTAACAGAGAAAAGCATATCAGGCATTACTTGTGTTTCCATGGGGTTATGCTTCTGGCCACTAGATATCACAAACCTAAAAGACCATCCCAGCAGGAGAGAAAGTTACACTCGACACAGAGAGTAGCTGGCTTTTTCTCTGTGCAAACTCTCCTGACAGAAGGGCCAACTGCCCACTGCCAAGTGCAAATAAGATGCCCTGTTAGATGTCGTTGTGTAGAACCCTACCCTCCCTGCTTCCAGGTTTGGTTTTTCAATTATCATGTAGTTTGCACAAAAGCACTGTGCCAATTCAATTACTGCCTGATTAATGGAGTGTTGCAGGTTTATTTCAGGGGTCTAGCTAGCTATTAATTAGCATATTGGGGCCTATACTCTACTGTTTTGTCCTGATATGCTTTGAAAAGTCCCCAGTGCAATTAAAAAACTCTAATATGCTTTAAATAGTTATTTGAGAAAACACATCCAGACTTTTTTAAACTCCTCGGGGATTTTTAAACACATCCAGATTTATTCTATGGCATCGAAAGTTTCTTGAAAACCAGTCTTCATCTAAGAGGTTGTGGAATGCATCTGTGTTGGCTAGTAGACACTTCCCTGGAGCTAGGAAGGTGGTGTCCTCAAAGATTATGCCAGGGCCCTTTCCTCATGGCTTCCTTCTTCAATGTCTTCTATAATCTACTTTGAGTACTACTATTGTCTAGGTGTTGGTCCACTCTGGGCTACCTAGTAGACTGAGTTGTAGGATATACTGAATCAAATTCCAATCACCTTTTGCTCTTATTTTTGCTGTATAATGTCATTGACTTTCCTTACTTGGGAAAATAAAGAGCCACTTTCCAGCCACTTTATGCCACTGTTATGTGTGATTAAAGATGGGCTAGGAACAGCTGACTTTCATTAGTCTTAGAAAATGCCATTTGTAAGTTTAAGATATGGGACATTGCAAGGAGACTCACTAGCTAGCAATGTGAAATTCCTACGAAGGAAAGATGGAAAGGAGACCAGGACAGGAGTTTGTGACCACCTGTAAAGATGAAGCTAGCAACGTGAATGTTATCTTTTCTGAACTCTGGTGATTTCTGATTTTATGTATGTGAGAAAACTTTAATTTTAAATACATAATTATACTTAATATATTAAACAGCACATATTTAAATATATGCAAAATATGCAACACATATGAACATTTCTGTAACAAATTCAGTAATAATATAAAGTATTATTAACAATTTAAGAATCTGGGTCTATTACAATATTCACAATAACTGGGAGCTAAGGGATGGAAGAAAAGCCATGAGTGTCCCTGTATGTAGTGACTGCCAGCTCAGCAGAAAGAACGACTGCCATACATCAAGGTGTGCCTCTGTCTTGGCACCACGCACTTCAGCATCTCTACCTATAAGAAACTGACGGTGACCTGTATGTCGGAAGACATTATAAAAGTAAGAATATTTGGCAAAACTGTTTTCCTAGTGAGGAGAATGCTGTATTATATTCACTCAGCAATAGAACAGAGATTTTATAGTAATGATCTTACAGCATCACTACACATGGTAGATCTTCAATTATATTCATGAAAAATAAGAAAGAGTCAGGGCTCTCATGGTGAAGGGTTGGTGCTTCCTTCATTCACATGCATCACATGCATGCAGGCTACAGGCCTTGGAGACAGTGTCATTGCCCAACTCCCAGGATTCTGCAGTCATAGAACTTAGAAGAAAACAAAAGTGACTTTTGGGATGAGTGCATAGTTGGACAAGGTTGAAAGGGTACCGTTTCCACAAGGTACCATTTCCACACTGGAAAATGTGTTGTTTATTTTAGCCTCCAGGCTCTGACAAAATTGCTTGCACATTCATATAGCTATATATCACAATTGTTGAGCATCACAACTAATAGTTTAAATTTAGGGTGCAAGCCCCCTAAGGACTGCAGTCACATCTGTGTCTGAATGTCTAACGTTGTGTCCTTTAAGAGTAACAAATTCCACATGCTTCACAGTTAACTAAGAATCAACACACCTCCCATAAAATCTACATTCTCTCACTTGAAAAATTAAAAAGCTTTAAAAAAAGGAAATTTATTTGACATTGATTGCAACGTGACTAAAGATACACATAAGTTAATAAATAAATATTATATGGTTAAAAGTGTGTATCTTGTATTTAGTCCACTATTATTACATTAAGATTTAATTTTTCAAATGTTTTTCTAATAAATGAAGGAAGGTTCTATGCAAACCACTTGGCTAAAATAACCTTTATCCAAAGTACCAAGAGAATAATGAACATTTCAGCAATGTTCAGGAATGCATCCAACTCATACAATACATTCTAACTAATTTTATTTTTGTTTGGAGATGATAACTTTTTGAAAGAGTTAGTTCAGTGTAGAATAGTGAATTCTTTTGACCACAACCTAGTGTCAACATCTTGGATAAACCCAACTAATTTATTCCTTCCAATATAATATTTAGCATGGTTTATTTTGATGACTACTTTCACCATTATCATAATTACCTTAGTTATATTAAATAACTGCATGTCAGCACTATGTCAAAAGCAGATTTGGTTACTTAAAGCATGTGTAATATTGCATAATTCCATAAAATCATTCCTGGACTTTTAAAACTTGTTTAACTTTTAATGTGACTAATGAACTTGTCTCTAGTCAGACCATCATAATTGCTTTTAAATTATCCTCACATTAGCCACCACACACTCCATTCTCTCTGGTGTAGTGAACCATGAAGACAAAGATAGCATGGGCTTCCTCACCCCCTGATCAACTTTGGTACTGAAACTATAAAAATGATGCTTAATATGTTAACTGTCTGTAACAATTCCAAGATTGTCTGAAATATGCCCAGTGTTTGGGAGAATGATAAACACTCATTCTTTTGCACAATATACTAAGTTCCAGCCCATAGAGTGTGTTTATAGTTCAGATATAAAACCTTAGAAACAAAAATGTGAAGACAACCTTAACCACGGTGTCACAAACACAAAATTATAATTGTATTTGTTAATCTATTAATATACAGCATGTACAAACATATGTTTATAGACAGTGAGACAAGAATATACAAGTGAGATAAAATTCCTGTATCTCATTTGATGCTCTAAAATTTTTATCAGTTTTTGAGTGGGTTTTCATTTTCTGTGTTATGAATTCATTTGAAGCTGGCATAACGCAACAACTCCTTATTTGCAAGGGCTTCATCACCAACATTCTCAGACCTGGGACTGACTATCAGCCTCTGCAGTGACAGGGAAGATGTTGTCTGAAGAGACCACTACAGGCAGCAAAGAGAATCAGCATGTTATGCAAGGGGGAACTTCAGCGAGGTTTTGGTAGGCAGCACAGGTATGTATTCAATTTTTATGAGCACATCTGGTTTATCTGCATTCCTAAATTTGCCCCTTAGGGGTCTGTAGAAAATTTGCGGTAAAAGAAAGATAAAACGGTGATTTGACAGTCTTCCTCTGACCCACCAAAGCAGCTCAACTCATTAGCTAACCATTATAAAATGAAACAAAATTCAGGGACAAACGAGACTTTTTTTTTTTTTTTTTTTTTACGAAGTGCCCCCCCCCATCCAGTGCAAAAAAAGCATTCCTCTGTTGATGGCGTGTGCTCCACCACGTGGTCCTTAGTCAAAGATTAAAGAAGGGTTGGTCTCAACTTGCCTCCTTTCTTGAGCTTACTCAAGTTACATGATTTTGCAAAACATTTAGGTGAGGTACTGTACAGAATTAGCAGATGGCTTTAATTTTCCTTGGGAATGGGAAGGCATACTCCAATTTTCCCTACTAATGTGATGGATGAGTTTTGGGAAAGTTTAAAGCACTAACTTTGATAGTTGTATGAAGAATGTAAAATTATATTATTAAAAACTAGTATGGAAGTTTGAGGGAGTTTATAGAAGAAAGATGTGGAAAGTATACAGTAACAGTGTTTGAATTATTCAAGAAATATTTCCATCAGAAAGAATCTTAATAGAAACTCTTAATATTTTATTTTATTGGAAAAAAATAAAGATAATTTTAAAATGCATCACGTTTTATTTATTATCTTCATGTATGTTTCTGTACACCTGTGTGCATGGTTGAGTGTGCATGTGTGTGTGTGCATATTTGTGGACATGTGCACACATCTGCCATAGTTGACCAGTGGAGGCCAGAGGACTTAGTACAGGAGTCAGTCTCTCTCTCCACCACGTGGATACCAAGACCTGAACTGAAGTTACCAAGCTTGATGGAAAGAGCCTTATTCACTGAAGCATCTCAGCATCCCACACTTAAGATCTTTAAAGATGACCTTGGACTTTTTTTGTCCAGACTAAATCTAGCTTTTCTAACAGTAATAAATGAAATAGTAATGGATTGTAAATAATCTAGGTCAATAACAAACTTCAGCAGCCAAGAGTTGAACAAACTGGAAGATGCCTGGTAAAATATGATGGGCAAAGTGATAGCTGTGCAAGCATGAAAATCTGAGTTCAGATCCTCACAGTCCATGTGAAACCATTCACAATAGGATGAGGCTATAATTCTGGTGCTCTGACACTTACAAGTTGGAAGGCAGAAGCAGGAAATATCTAGAAAGATTCCAGGCCAGCTGGCCTAGCATATGCAACCATGAATAGCAAGAGACCATGTTTCAAACAAGGAGAAAGTGACCCTGCACTTTGACTTCAAAAACCATGTAGTGACATGTTCCTGTCTGCATGCACACATGCATGCACGCACACTCACATACAGATTTTTTTAAATGAATTACATAAAAAGTTTACAATATACCCATAAGAACAAAACTTAACATGCTATCCAAACCAAGTTCGATGAGCGTGTGTACTGCACACATTAATGCAGATGTTTTTGTAATATTCACGTGTGGGAATATGTTTACAAATATGCATGTGTCTATGTCAGTGAGTAAATGTCTTATTGTCAACATGATCTTTATGGAGATACAGTTCTTAGTCAATCAATTAGCACAGAATACACAAGATTTCCCTGATATTTTACTGTTTCAAATTTTATGATATAGTATTTTAGTGATTTTTGTAGTCAAATTTGCTTATGTTGGACTTATCTTTTGCACATCCTTTTCTTATTTCTAGCAAATGATCCTCCCTCTCCCATTTTTTTGCTAACATCTAAGAATTCCTTCAAATTAGTGACAGAAACACTTTTTTCAACTGTCCTTGTCAGCTTTCTTACATTTTAATTGTCATGTCACTTGTAGGCACATAGAACATTTTCAATATACTCAAGTATACCTGTTGTTTTTTATGGTTATTACTGGGAAAATGGCATCTTCATTTGTGCCTCTAAAACTGAAGTATTTTGACACTTATCAAGACGAAAGTTCACTCCATTTGCAAATTACCATTCCTGCTAAACACAGATTCACTGGTTGGTTCATTCACTCTAATAACAGTTTTAGGAATTCTTGATCAATCATGTTTTGTCTCTAGAAGAAGAGTGAAGCTTACACCTGAAGCTGGAAGTCCATTTCCCAAATGAGAAGCCTGGTAGAGATCTGTACAAAAATACAGAGAAATACTGGAATTCAGAAAGGAATGTTTGCAGGCTTCATTAGCATAAAGAACAATTTCTTGCTCCCATTTTGTTTGTTTAGTCATTTTTTAAATGAACAAATGTTTCATCCATCTCTTACAGGCAATGACCTAGGAATAAGTCAAGCCAAATAATTAGACATGAATATAGACCCCTCCTTCATGGGGAATAATTATTGATGATGTGGAAATCATTAAGTTTAGACTTTGAGTAAACGTGTTTATAATTGTTAGAAAAGAATGGCAGGTTCAGAGGGGCTAACTAGTTTGAGTGAATCAAGGAGGGATTCAATGAAGAAGTGACATTTTCACGGACATGCAACCACAGACTTAGAACTGACATGAAAGATGAGTCTTACTTCAGATGAAAGGAGCCAGTAAATGGCCACATAGGGGGAATAGGGAGCCTGAATGATGCTACAAACACAATTTTAAAAGCAATTCAAGGTCAATAACTACGCAGAGTTAGCTATATTGAATTTAGATAGAGAAAGGAGACAGAACTTGGGGGGTTTGAGACACAGGTAAGGATTTGAACTTTGGGCATTAAGTGATTGCATCTAGTTATGTTCATAATCCTCCTGGTGACTGAGTCCCAGCATAAAAAGATGCAGGTTATGAACCTGTTGGACATATAAAGTCTGAGATGTCCACAGGAACAGATCACACTGTCCCACAGGAGACCATCTTTAGGTAGATGATCAAGTGTTTGGATCTGAATTGCCAAAGCAAGTTCTTTGAAGTTATTTCTCTTGAGGGTATTTGGCAATATCTGATATTTTTGTCATAACTGGAAGACATTTCTGGCCTCTTGAGCATACATGGCATGGATGCTACTGAGAATTCTTCTGTGTACATTACAGCCCTTCAAGACAAAGAATTACACTGCTCAAAATTCAGATAGTGCCAAGGTCAAGAAACCTTATCATAGTCTCTAAACGGCTGATTGCACTTGAAGCTCTGTCAGTCAAATAGATCACCTACAACCAGAGTGAACAGGATTCCAAGTTGTATGAAGCTCAGCTCCCCAAGTTGGATGAATGAGGAAAGCTTCAAAAAGGAAACAGATGTTCTTTTAGCAGCACATACACTAAGGGTGGACTGATACAGAGAAGACTAGCCTAGCCCCTGCACAAGTATGCATGCAGACTTGTGAAGTGTATAATTTGGCAGGAACTTAGTGGCATGGCTCAGTGGCTAAAGGCACTTGCTGTTAAACCTGTAAATCTAAGATCAATCTCCAGGACCCACATAATAGAAAGAACCAATTTCTACAAGCTGCCCTGATATCCTCACTCATATTGTGGCATGCACATGCACCCATAAACATGCACAAGATAAATAAATCATAAGTAAATAACTGTAAAAAACTATTTTTAAAGAATTACTAGGAGGTGTGCTTGGACAAGCCAGCCTCATTAGGCTTCACCAAGGCACTAAAATTCTGTCAGCTCTCTACTGTTGGTGTAACACGTCGGCCCACATCTTAGCTTACTATCTGATGGTAATAAACTCAGACTGTCTCACAGATTGGGTAAGTCTAGGAACCTAGTACTTCTGGCCTAGGTCACTGTGCTTATGGGCCTTTATAAGTTTGAAAATACCTTGTTTGTTGGTGTCACAAGCATCTCAACATTCAACAAGAGATGATAGAAATGTTAGAAACTCACTCATGTAGACACTGTACGTCAGAACCTTGTGACCTATTAACTGGCAGCTTCACATAAAAGCCAAGCACAGAAGCTTGCATTTGTCACCTCAAAGCTGGGTGTGAGGAACCAGAAACAAGCACATCATTGGAGCTCATTGGCCAGCTGATCTAGATAAACTAATGGACCTGAGCAAAATAACCTGTCTTAAAACATAAAGTGGAGGGCAATAGAAAAGAGAGCCTGATGGTGGTGATATATGCCTTTAATTCCAGCACTCAAGAGGCAGAGGCAGAAGGAGCTCTGAGTTTGAAGCCAGCCTCGTCTACAGAGTTAATTCTAGGACAGCGAAGGCTGCACAGAGAAATGCTGTCTGAAAATAAACTAAAACATAAAAAAAAATTTAATTTAATTAAGTTGAAGTCAACTACTGGCGTCTACACACACACACACACACACACACACACACACACACACACACTACACTACACTACACTACACTGAACATGTCTCAGTGACTTATAGACCTCTAGTTAGATCACAATTTTTAAAGCCTCCCTTCCCAATTTCCTATACCTCCATGGGATGAGGCTCTGTTGGACACTGGATATCTGACCTGTGACAAAAAAGAACAAGGCACCATCCACACAGGCCTCTCACACCCTGGTTACCTCTGTCCCTTGCATCCACCTATCATGTATTAGAAAAGAATGCTAACTCCAACCCACACTCAGGGAGAGAGAACGTAGACTCTGTGTCTTAGAGACTCTATCTCTCTGCTAAGTGTTTTCCCCCCTTGGGAGTCAATGTTTGACATCTGGCCAACCAATGCGTTGACTCAGCTGGGGTAAGATGTGACCTCTCAACAGTCTAAATAGCAAAGTGCCTAGGTGTATAAGTTTGCAGGCTTGATCTTAGAGCATTGGTTCTCAACCTTCCTAATGCTGTGATGTTTTAATTCAGTTCCTCATGTAGTGGTGACTCCCAACCATAAAATTATTTCATTGCTACTTCATAACTGTAATTTTGCTACTGTTATGAATTGAAGTGTAAATATTTAATATGCAGGATATCTGATATGCAACACCCAAAGGGGTCGAGACCCACAGGCTGATAACCACTGTCATAGTTTCTTAGAGATAAAGTAGTTTATTCCATCTCTAACATAAGTCCTTGAAGAAAGTGTAGATTGGGGACTGTGTGTCCAAAATACAAACAAAAGAAATCAGTCAGCTCTTTCAGTAAGGAGCTAACCCATTATATCCACAGCTCTTCACTCTCTATGGTCAGTATTAATTAGGTTTTCCACTAGAAGTTGGCTTCTGGTATCAGTGATATTTGCTAGGAGAAACTGGTAACAGTGCCTTACTTTGGTAGTAACAGTTAGTTTATCAAGGTCTAATGAAAGCTCTCGATCTGGACTGCTTGAATTTGCATCTTTTTAACTCTCTATTTGAACTTTAATCTATCTTCAGGACCCCAACCACAGATATGTGGGATTCACTGGAGCTCTTCTGTTACTCCTCCATATAGCTATATGGAATGAATCATTTTTTTTCTACTTTCCCCTTGAAAAAAAACCCAACAAAACAGATGAATAACTGCTTGATTTTTTTCCTGGAATATTAACTTATTGTTGTCCTTATCTTCTAGAGTAATTTTCTTTGTGCCCAACACTATAGATTTTATTTACATCAAAAATTCTTTGTTAGTAAATGACATTGTACTTTGTTATTCAATTGCTTCCAGTCAGTTTTAAAGCTTTTTCTTCTCCCTGAACTTCAGTATCTGAAATCAGCTTGAATCATTGTTAGACTAGATGAGTTTGAACTGTGCCTTACTCACAAACAGTGACAATTATCACTTGATAGTCACTGACTTCTCAACCCACGTTATTCCCCTTTGAACTTCATTCTTGGGGAATACTGGAGAGTTGGTATACTGGTCTTGGTATTCTGATTTGTATGGAAAAGACTTCATCAAAAACAACAACTTGCAGGGGAAGTGGACTATGATGTTGTATCCATGCTGATTGATATGCCCACAAGGATCCCTGTCTTTCCACTGAAATAAACATCCTCCTGGACTAACATGTCAACCCCCAAGCATGCCAGGCTGAGTATAGGCATAGGCTTGTGGCATCTCAAGGGCTTGCCATAGAAGTGTATTTCAATCACATATACTGACCATATGCCACTTATTTTTGAAATACAACATGATATTGGCTCTGTCTTCCCCCAATCTCTACAGGCTACACAAGTGGTTGCTCAGCTTCCTCATGGAGTCTCAGGTGACCAACTGTAATGGAGTCCAGTCAAGGGCATCATTCTGTCTCTGTGTTATACTCTCAATAACCGACCATTGCCTACTACTTCATTTCCTTGGGTCAATGTTAAAAGCAGTAACATATGATAGAGGGCAAAACTATTTCAGAATTTTTAAGTTAAAAAAAAAAACCTAAAATCAAATTACATGTCTCTACCAGAAAGTAAGCCAACACCATCAGTATTACATCATTCCAAAAGGGACTCATACTAGAGTCATCACCATTGAAGTATGAGGAATTACAAACTCCTCTCTTACTGGAATATAAAATAATGTCTTTGAAAGAAGCAGTTATCTCATTATTATCTTATAGTGCAACAATACACAGACCCAGGAAAGAAGTCGTGTGTATTGAAGACCCAGCATAGTTTAAGATTGATGCTGGAAATGACTCATTTTGTTAAGTGCTGCTATTAACTAAGTGAAATGTACATCAGCAACTGAAAGCCTTGCAGCTTTCAGAAAGTCCAAACCTGAACAAAGAAATCATGTTTCTAAGTATCAATCACTGGTGAGATGAAAGCTGTCCTGGATGCTAGTAACCCTGAGTTATCAAATGTTGCCATGAACTGCATTTCCATGATGTACATGGCTGATTGTATGGCTCATGTCTGGATGTCATAAATAGGATTAAATTGAAAGTCCTAAGGCAAAGTCATCATAGGAGATCTGTCTAACTGAAGATATGGTTTCAATCTCACCAAGGATATGCATTCACTAAGTTTGGTCTATTTAACTTGAATTTCCTCAACAAGTCGGTTCTTCTATGTTGTATGTGCCTTCATCTTTTACTGGGTGGCGTCTAAGAGACAGTGATGAACTTTGTTAATCATAGATGATTTTAAAGCAAACATGTGACCTTAACAATCCCACAAGTCTATAGTCTGGTCCCCGTCTCTGAGAGTTTGTTTGAACAAATTTTTTTCAGAGCAACTTGGAGCCTGCAAAGGCTTGGAATGGCACAAAGAAATTAAATTTTTGAAGTCACTCAAGATTGGTGAACAAAATGTAAGATCTAGCACTCCTGGCACCCACTCTGCAATTTTGACCCATATTCCATCCCATTCCTCTGTCTGATCTGCTTAGTGAGCAGCTGTCAAGCATTGTACAAAACCATCCTCTCCCTGCTAAAAATACACAGAAAGGAAGAGAAGGAGATGATGCAGAGTGCTGTGCTGTGCATCCAGGTGCTCCATTCAGTCTCTGGTCTATAATTAGTCTTGACACATTCCAATTGCCATTAATTTTGCTGACTCTTTAGCACAACACAGGAGTCAGTGTGTGAGGTGGGGCTGAGCATCATTCCCATGCAAGATCCAAGGGACAAGGTCATTCAGCAGAGTAAAAATGGGCTTCCAGAGCTGGAGGCTGTGATGGTTTCTTAAGCTACCAAAACATCCTTGGTCAAATACATTGTTGGAGTTAGAATTTTCCTAGAAGACTCCAAAAAAAGAGCAAGTTGGAAAAGTATCACATTCATTGTATAAAAATAAGATTTTCTTCTAATATAGACTCCAAACTTTGCTCTTCTATTTAAAGTAAGAATTGGTACCCAGTTCCCTTATTCAATACTATATAACTCCTTTAAAAAAGGAGATTTAGAGATTCACGTGATGAAATATGAATAGTTGACTCTTGCCATAATAGTTCTCCAATTTATTGTGAAATTGATTTTCATCTTTTACATAAAATCCCTGTATATAATTATGGGATAGACTGTGTTATTTAAATTCATGTATGGTGGTAGTGTTGGAGGAAGGTAGTTGGCACAATCATTACTTAACATTTATTATCTTTGTTTTAGGAATATTCAAAATCTTGTCTACTTATTTTGAAATATATAATAAAATACTAAAAGTATTATTAGATCTATTTTCAAAGTACTTTAAAAATAAATTTTCATATATAGTATAATACACAGTAACTCATAAAATGTTAGTTTGGGCTGCACAGATTTAAAAATATATTTAAACAATGTTTGAAACTTGTAAAATATCTCCCATTAAACTCATTATATGTAAAGTGAGAAAGTGTCATAAACTACCTACAATATTTTGTACAGATTCATGACAGTGTGTGATGATTTTGAAGGTAGCCAAGACCACATAGAATAGAAATGATGAAGATGACATGACACACTCAAAAAAGAGATTGAAATTGAGAAATATTGTTTGGGATGTTGAACTCTGCCAACCAGCAACTCAAAGGGCACATCCCCAAGCCTGCACTGGCTTTTTTGCTAAACAGCATGTTTTTCTTAGAGAGAATATTGTCACCCCAACTGGTATATAGATATAAGATTGTTTCCCTATAGCTTTTTCAAATACCCTTAATGCTATTTATCCCAACTATCCCTCTCTATGTTATTCTTCCTCCCCATTTCCAGTCAGAGCTCCCACTCTGTGCCCCATTTTTCCACTTGTTAGCACTGTGCCTTAGTAGTCCCCTCTACAGATCCCCTTCTACTTCCTTTACGTGACCCTTTTTAACTCTCCCCGATGTCTTTAGCTACTTTAGATTATGTACTCAACACCTGAAGGCGTGGAGATAGGATGCACACATAATAAAGAACATGTAGTGTTTACCCTTCTAGGTCTTGGTTACCTTGCTCAATATAATAGTTTCTAGGTCTACACACTTACCTGTAAATTTCAGGATTTCACTTTTCTTTATAGCTAAATAGAATTCCATAGGATATGTGGACCACATACAAAAAAAAAAGAGCGAGAAAGAGGAAAAAAAGACATGAAAGTAGAAGCAGTGCTTGCAGAGATGAAGTAGAGATTCACTGGGAAAAATAGAAAAATGAGAGAAGAGAGGACAGCAAGAGGATATGAGCAAAGTTCATTTGTGTGTGTGTGTGTGTGTGTGTGTGTGTGTGTGTGTGTGTAGAATTGTGAAAGAAAAAAATTAAAATGTTTATTTTAAAACTTTTCTCTCTGATCCTAAAGAGCTTAATTAAATCCCAAATGCCTGTAGGTCTTTCTGTATTTTGGATTAGAATTTACATTTCTGTTTCCCTTTTTTATTTTCTCAGAGTGCCTATCAATTCCTATAAATAATTCATATTTAATAGTAATACATTATCTTTGAATCTGTACTAGGAGGTTCCAAACTTGCTAGACTCAACCAAGAAAATTAAAAACTTCAAAAATAATCTTGCCTCGGTTCCAAGTTTAAAGATTCTAATTTAGACTCAAATATGGTCTGGGCTTTTAAATTTAAAAAAAAAATTCTAAATGATTCCAATGGACATATTTGGAAACAATTGAGCCAATGCTCTAGGGATGAAAAGCAACTATCTCTCAATTTGCACTAATATGTCACATACAAACTATGTGTGGCGACCCTTAGAAAGACTGTATTCAGAAGCCAATACCTGTGGTGGCTCCTACAAGATTCCTCTAGCCTGTCTGTAGTTGTATTCAACACCTAAGATGATATTAATAATCATCAAGTATGAGAGAAATGATCTTTCATGAATGAGGATGACTCTGTTATCCCCATAACATGTGAGTTTACAGGAAACATTGCAGATAACACTTCTTGCGCGTTTAAGAAGTTAACTCTTAACTCTGTAACTCTCAGGAAGGTATTTGAGATCTCGGGATCATGTTGAATGCTGTGTATAAACACTGGTTAGGGAATTCATGCATATCTCCATCCATTTGGAATACCAATAAAATCTACTTTCAGAATACTATTATATCTATGGGAAGTAAAATGTACAAACAAGGTATTCCTCCTCCTATAGTACTCCCAAGGGTGGTCAACATTAGAATTGCACACACCGCTGTCAAACATTTATCAAAAGCTGGGAAGCAGGGGAGAAAAGCAAGTTCCAAGTGTAGTTCATAAGAGTGTACAGTAGGGCTGGGCTGAAGAATCACTCAGTGGATAAATACACTGTTGACACACCTGATGACCTGAGGCTGATCCCAGGGACCATCATGGTGATGGTGAAGGAGAGAATTGGCACCCCCAAGTTGTCCTCTGACTACTACATGTGCACTATGGTGTCAGCACACCACACACACAAAAACAAACAAACAAATAAATAAATAAAACAAATGTAACAGAAATGTTTTCATAAGAGGAGAGGTTCACATTAAATTGAGGAAGATGTAAATTGATGCTGTCAATAGCAAAATAAAAAATTAGTGATGAAATGTTACTGGGAACAAAGATAGGGTGACACTTTCCATCTTAGTTTTTTTATAGTTTATTTTTCTAGAATCCATTCTCAAGAACTAAGGACTTATTTATTCATCCTATTGACAGTTGAAGAACAGTTATGGTTTCTTTCATAAATAAATATCCTGTAGTTATTTGCATTGCTTTTTAAATTTATTTTAATTATTTTAAATTTTTAATTTTATTTTAATTATGTGATCATGTGTGTCTTGTGAGGTATACTCGTGAGGACAGTTGCCAGCAGAGTCCAGAATTTCCAGGACCTAGAGATACAAGTGGACGTGTGACCAGTCCAACAAAAATGCAAGGAACTAACCTTGGGTCCTCTCCAAAAGCAGTGTGTGCTGAGCCATTTATCCTGACCCTAACGTGTCAGGTTTTCTATAAGGATGGATTTTCTTGTCTTGTGGGTCAAAAACCAGGAAAATGCCTACTGTGGACTTTTGATTTTTTTAATGAGGTTCACCTGTTTTCTGCTTTTAGGTCATTTTGTTTCCTCATCGGATATATGGGTATTTTCTCCAGTTCTATAAACTGTCTCTTTACTTTTGATTTGACACATCTCACATCTATTTCTGCCCTCATTTCCTGTGTTTCACGGATCAATCAAAACATACTTCATCAAAACCAAAGCTGGCAGCCTTTTTCCAGGATACGTTCTTTTGTATTTTTAATAATCTTATGTCTTGAATTGCTGTGGGATGTTAATGTATGTCCTGTGGGAGCCCTTCTTGGGTTCCTTGTGGCGTTACCCAGCTGGTCTGCATAGAGGATGATAAGGACCATGGGCCTGAGTGCAGGTGTCTGAGATGGTCTGCACTTGGCTGTACTGGGGGATGGTCTGTATGTCAAGTTGCTCTGATTGGTCAATAAATAAAACCTGATTGGTTGTGGCTAGGCAGGAAGTATAGGCGGGACTAACAGAGAGGAGAAATAAAAGAACAGGAAGGCAGGAGTCACTGCCAGCCACTGCCAGGATAAGCAGCATGTGAAGATGCTGGTAAGCCATGAGCCACGTGGCAAGGTATAGATTTGTAGAAATGGGTTACTTTAAGATATAAGAACAGTTAACAAGAAGCCTGCCACGGCCATACAGTTTGTAAGCAATATAAGTCTCTGTGTTTACTTGGTTGGGTCTGAGCGGCTGTGGGACTGGCGGGTGACAAAGATTTGTCCTGACTGTGGGCAAGGCAGGAAAACTCCAGCTACATTGAATTCATTTTGAGTTAATTTTTATAGTGTCTAAGACATGGCCAAATCATTTTTCCAAATTTATTGAATCCATCAATAAATTATAAAAACAGACTGTCCTTTCTTAATTCTGTGTTCCTAAC
Source organism: Peromyscus leucopus (assembly GCF_004664715.2). Classification (NCBI taxonomy): domain Eukaryota; kingdom Metazoa; phylum Chordata; class Mammalia; order Rodentia; family Cricetidae; genus Peromyscus; species Peromyscus leucopus. Next base: position 43,595,285 of record NC_051084.1, read on the forward strand.
TTTTTAAAGGTCACTTCACTGTATATGTGAATGCTTAGCTCTGGGCTCTGTGTTCTGTCCCCTGTACCATGTTTCTGTTTGAGAGAGAGTCCCATGAGCCTTTGCTTTCTTTTTTTTTATTTTTTCTTTTTAATTTATTTATTTATTATGTATACAGTGTTCTGCCTGTATGTATCCCTGCAGGCCAGAAGAGGGCATCAGATCTCATTACGGATGGTTGTGAGCCACCATGTGGTTGCTGGGAATTGAACTCAGGACCTCTGGAAGAGCAGCCAGTGCTCTTAACCGCTGAGCCATCTCTCCAGCCTGAGCCTTTGTTTTCTACAGTGCAATCAGGACCTTTCTTTGAGGGGTTGAAAGGGGATTGATTCATGATTCAGTACCTTTCCTTGTCACTGGCTTGCCAAGACTCTCAGTTTCTTCTTCATTATTCTGTGAATCTAGTAACACACCTATTTCACTGGGTTCGCCAGTCCTTCGGTATAAAATAATTTTCTTGCACAATTTCTAGATTTGGTGATTACAGTATTTCTTTTGTTCGTTATTCAGTTTGTTCTCTTTGTGTTAATCCATGTAGGGGTACAAGGATTTTGTTTATCATTTAAAAACAAGCCTCTGCTTGCTTTCTTCTATTGATTTTCTATTGGTTGATCTTGTCTATTGACTTGTGATATTTGTGACCATTTTCACCTGTGTCTGTTGGGTTTTTACATTATGAATGACACGAGCATTCCTTGCTATAAACGTCCCCCTTAGGCCCACGTTTTCTGTACCCAACACATTTTAGTGTGCTGTAAATCTGTTTTAATTTGACTCGATACTTTGAAAATCTCTCCTTTAACTTCATTGCTCATCAGTTGTCTGGGAGAATGCTGCTTAATTCCCATGCATTCTGAATTTCCTGAAATTCTTTGGATTATTGATTCCCAATTTCACGCCACTCTAGACAGAAGCAATGCTTTGCAGAATTTGTGGTATGCTCACTATGACTTGCTTTGTGAGCTCATGGGTTCTATACTCAGGAAGTTTCTGTGTGCATATGAGAACACTTTGTCTTGCTGTTGTGAGAGGGGGCATCTTCTGTGCATATCTGTCAAATCCATTTGACCTGAGATGGAGTAATCCATCGTCTCCTTGTTGATTGTCCTTTCTGGAAAATAAGTCTATGACTTAAAGTGGAGTACTGAAATCCCTTACTGTTATCGTATTGTAGTTAGCAACATGGTTTAGCACTGTCATGCTTGCATTGAACTGATTACTGATCACAGGTGGACCACAGATAGTTAGTCAGAGAGTGCCTTCCCACCTTGACATTTTTATTCTGATTTTGCACCCAACTTGCAACATTGCATTTAAATTAAAGTGTTGAATGTTGCTTGCTCTCAAGCCTGATGGATGGTTTTCCTTTGCTTGCTTGTTGGTTTGTTTTGAAACAAGGTCTCTCTACTCAATCCTACTGCCTGTGCTTCCCAAGTGCTGGGATTGCATATGTGTGAGGTACCACCCTGCTCAGGCCTTCTTGCTTTTGCACTAGACTGCATCATCTGATTTCCTGGTTTTTCAGCCCTTTGTACTTTAAATTATAAAATACTTGATTATTCAGGTGCTTGACATTGTCACCTACACATATCGGCATATGTCAACCTCCATAATCATATGAGCCAGTTCCATTGATTAATAAATTATTGATTTCTATTAGTTTTTATTGGCAACTCTAACAAATGCAGACCATGTTTTCAGTCTGTTAATGTTTAAACATCT